>NC_056731.1:1308932233-1309014733 GCF_019279795.1 Protopterus annectens | reverse complement strand
TCGTCAAGCTTTCTCTTGAACAGAGTCAGTGAGGGCTCTGCCTCACAAGGACTGGGATTCTGTTCCATAGTGTAGGGAGTCTCTGGGTGATGAACCTGTCCCTCCAGCACATCCTATTTATATCCGTGTTGAGGTTTAAGTCTCTTGCTCTTGTGGCTCTGGTTGATTTGGATCTTTTGAGGTGGAGCATGTCCATTAATTCCGGGTTGGACATGGCCTTGTATGTCAGGCACAGATCACCTCGGAGCAGACGGTATGCGACTGTATAGAGCTGGAGTTTCTTCAGTCGGGCAGCATGTGACATATGTTTGAGCCCCTTTATCCTTTTGGTGAGGAACGTTTGGGGTCCTTCCAACTGCTGCAGGTGTCAGGTTAGGTACATTCCGAATAGGGTGTTGTACTCAATCATTGGTCTGATAAGTGAAGAGTACAGGGGTACAATGACCTCCCCTGATCTGGATGTGAATCCCTTCATGATCAGGTGGGCAATGTAGAAGGTCTTCCTAACCACATTGGCAATGTGAGTGTCAAAAGAGAGGTCACTGACAAGTTGGGTCCCCAGGTCCCTGATAACTTCTTCCGTGTTTAATGGATTACCACCTATGTGGTAATTAGGGGTTACCTTGTTTTTCCCAAAGGGTATGACTATACCTTTCTTGGCATGCTTAAGGCCATGGCTCTGGCACCAGTTATCCATTTCTATGAGACCTCTGGTGGATGTCTGTGTCTGATGGGGTGTCGATTATGGTGCCCAGTTTGCAGTCATCTGCATATTTTGTCAGCCACAATCCCCCTATGTTTGCCTGCACTTCAGAAAAATAAATGTCGAACAAGAGGGGGCCCAGGACTGAGCCCTGTGGGACACCGCTCGTGAACGGCTTAGAGTCTGACATGGCACCAGGAACTCTAACCCTGTGGGTTCTGTCCTTGAGCCAGTTTGCAACCCATCTTGTGACATATGTGTCTACATCTAAGCTGGTGAGATTTTCTATGATGCCCGAGTGGGGTATTGTGTTGAATGCTTTTGCTAGGTCAAGGTAGGCTGTGTGAACTGCCTTACCCTCATCAATGGCGTTAGTGACTCTTCCGAAAAAGTCGACCAGGTTCAAGAGGCAGGATCTGCCCTTGACAAAGCCGACTTGGGTATGATCCAGTGTATGTATGTCCCCAATGTCTTCATTTATGAGCTCCATTATGATCCCCTCCATAGCTTTGCAGACAAGGCTCGTCAAGCTTATAGGGCGGTAATGTCCAGGGTCCGTAGAAGCACCGCCTTTGTGGAGTGGGACCACAGTTGCCATACGCCATTCTTTGGGTACGTATCCTGTAGTAAGGCTAAGATTAAATAGCAGCCTTATGTGCGGGTTTAGGTCCTCATTGAGGTTGTGTAGCACACAGCCAGGGACACCATCCGGTCCCATTGATGCTGTGTTTTCCGCTTTAGAGAGAGCAGCTCTCACCTGGGCATCTGAGATGTTTGGGAGGCTAGACTCTGGTGGGATAGATATTTCTCCTCTTGGGGGGGAGGGAGGGGAGAAATTTGCACTGAACCTGTCTGCCAGTATGTTGGCAATGTCTGTGGGTTCAGTGATCATTGTATAATTTTGGACTAATTCCAAGCATAACTGTGAGCTTCCACCCATGTTTCTACCATAGCTAAAGAAGGCCTTATGGTTGTCTTTTGTGTCTTTCGCGAGTCTTTCTCACAGGTGGCCTTGGATGATTGTATGAGTGATAGTATTTTACTGCTAGTATTGATCAGAGATGCCTTCCCTTTTAGGGATTTTGCTCTTTCATGTAGTAGCTTTCTCCTCTTGTTGTAGAGTTTGTTTATGGCTGGGGTCCACCAGACCGTGTGCCTGCCTTTGGTGGAAAGGGTCCTGATGTTATTAGGGATTGCTTGATCCATACATTCCTGGAGGTGCTCGTAGAAGGCATTTGTAAGGGTTTCAGCGGCGTGGGTTGTGTTTTCCACTGGCTCGGAGGCCTTGAAGGGTACCACTCCAGTCTTAAGAAGTGTGAAGTTTGCTTTTGAGAAGTTCTTCACTGTGGTCTCCTTTGCTGGGGTTGAGGGCGGGATGTGGATCTCCAGTGAGATTAATTTATGGTCTGATCTCACCAATGAGGGATATACATCTGGTGTGGAGCATTTCATCCCCATGTGTGATGATCAGGTCTAGTATAGTTCCTCCTCTTGTGGGTATGGTGACTAGTTGTTCCATAGCATTTGAGTGTATGAACTCCAGGAACCTTTGGGCTAGGGTGTTGGGGCTTGGGTAATGTTCCCAGTCTATGTTTGGGTAGTTGATGTCACCCAATATGATGGTGTTTGGAGAGACATTCATACTCTCCAGTGTCTTCAGGAAGGCTGTGTGGGTATCCTGAGTTTGAGAGGGTGGTCTGTAGCATGCTACAAACTGTAGGGCGGTTTTACCTATGGTTAATTGCACCTGGATGGTCTCCGATGCTTCGTGCATTGCCACTAACCTGGAGGTGTGGGTATCCTTTATGCATATGGAGACTCCCCCTCCTTTTGTGGTTCGGTCCGGATTTGGGGCTGGAACGCATGATATGAGATATAACCTGATAGTGCTGGGGTGCTCTCAGGAGCCTTGAACCAGGTTTCAGTCACAGCACAGACATCGATGTTCTCCATACTGAGGAGGGCTTTGAGGGTGTGCAACTTGAGGTTTAGACTTCTGGCATTGAGCAGTATTACCCTTAGTTTTTTCCAGTTTTGTTTTCTAGGGCGGTAGGTTTATCATTAGAGCCTTGCCTAAAAAAGGCACTATGGGGGTGGCAGGAGCCTTTGCCAATATCCGGAAGCCCAGGGGTGACAGGTGCAAGCCGTCCCTTGCGAAGCAGCGTGGCTTGTCAAGCATGTCATCCCAGGCAAGCAGACATTGGACCCCCTTAGACTGACACCGGTAATTAGGCCAATTATTAAAGCTGAACATTTTGTCTCTGTATTGTGGCATCATTCTTGGTGAGGGTAGGATACTGCTCAGGGTCAGGGTCATACCGGCCTGGGCTACATAATCTGAGAGCCCCTCTATGTCTCTTTTCATGTAGTCCAGGGAGGTATGTCTTAGGTCGTTCACACCAGCATGGACAATGACTGCGTCATACTTGTACATGCTGCGGAGTGACCTGAGTGCTTGTGTTATGTGGCGGATTCTAGCGCCCGACAGGCAGCCTACTGTGATCATTTCCTTGTTCAGTCTGGTGGGTGGGACATCAGTGTGTCTGACTATGGCGTCACCTATAACAAGTGTGTCTGGCATTGTGTTTGACCTTAAGGGCTGTGACTGTTTAGCACACTGACTTTGAGAACTATGTGTTGCATGTCTTATGTCTTGAGGTGGCAGTTGCTTGGGTGTCTGCTTTGGAGGCCTCTGTAGTTTTGGTATATGTTTGATCAGTGCCTCCGAGTATGTCTTTGTGTGTTTATGTGTTTGTTTTGCAGTTGTGATAGTTCTATGTGAAACTGGGTTTGTGGTGTGCGCGGTGTCCTTCTCCTCCTGTCTGGTCTTGCCGGTCCTGAGTTGAGAGAGGTCAGCCTCCAGTTTGGCTATATAGTTGCATCTCTCACATATATTTGTGTTTTGTGGGGGAAGGAGTGGGTTGTCTGTGTACATGAGGCAATTGTAACATTGCCTCAGGATGCCTAGATTCACCAGCTGAACAGGAGAGGACGCTAGCAAATGCCCCTTCGACATGCTAGAAAACGTGAAAGCATTTGCTGTGTAACTGAGTCAGAAGGGACCTATAGGGAAATGGGTACTCAAGGGGATTCTGGGCTAATGTAGTACTTTGTTTAGTATATAAGTACTTTACCTATATAAGAATGCTTTAGGAGCAAGTGCTGAGCTTTTGTGATAGAGAATAGACTGTTTAGATTGCAAGTAGAGAAGTTCTAAGGGAAAACTTGAAGAGCAGAATGTATGGAGAAAGAAATAGTTTAACGTTGTTTACACAGTACATGACACACATGTCCGCACATATACTGCACCTGACGCCTGTGGTCGGTGCCACAGGCTACAGTGGACAGAGACGTCACATACATGGCAGGACACAGTACAGGTATGGTGACATTGTGCAGGTGTCGTACACAGCGTGCTTGCCACTGACCTCAGGTGTCACCTGTCAGCTGTGGTGCACGCTGTGCAGCGGTAGGACGCTGTACCAGTACAGGAATATGGCCGCAATCATGGGGTGTACACCACTATGGCGCACACCCCATAGTGTGCAGATGGGGACACCTGCCTGTGTGGTCAGCACCCTCACAATACAATGCACCCACATGCCGTGTCACAGGGGGCGGACTTGCACAGGTGGCCAGTATGGCTCACACGTATGGCATCGACAGGGTTGTGCAATGGAGCACCAGTAAGGGATGGTCACCCTGTGTGGTTAGTGTCCGTTCACAACAGTATATCTGCATACACCCTGACACCAGGCAGCAGACATACAAACATGTTGACACACACACATGGTGGTGACCACACATGTATACACGGAGAGACGACATGTTGCATGTACTGCACCATCCACATCCATGCACCCCACACTGAGGTATGTACAGATCTCTACTATGGTGTACAGGGATGTGTGGCATGTGGGACATAACCCCCCCAATATGTGGCATACATGGGCACATATTCATGCACACATGTCGGTGCTGGGAATGCCACACCCACCATAAGAGACGTGTGCAGGCATGCAGCGGTATGTAGTGCAATATGAGTACCAACACTGTATCCAGCAGATGTGCTGATATATGCACTTGGGAGGTGGTAGGTGTTACAGTAGCCATGTGACATACAGTTGATGACACCTGACCGCTGGGTATGCATTATGGCAGCACTGTCATGTAACAGCGACATAGCATACTGTATGCATATGGCAGGATAGGATGGTGTGTGACACACCTGTGAGCCACCACCTGCACACATGCATGTGGACAGGTGTTTAAACACATGATGTACACACATACCTCCATACGTGCTGTTACTATGCCACCATATAACGGCCCCTATGGTGGGTATGCATGTGGTAGGGAGTTGCAACTATGTTATGGACATTGGCCACTGCTCATGCATGGCTGTGCCATGCACAGTACACGTGTCACATGTGTCCCGTGTTGCCATGTGTGTATGCATTGCTACGTTTTGAGATGTGTGCTGACATACATAGAACATGGACTGTGGTATGGTATCACAGCTGTCACAGGCAAACAATACAAGGGTATGTGTCCCAGTCAACACCGCTACACCCTGTAGTGGGATCATACCACATACATGTGTCCACCTTCCATTCGTGTGTGTAGCACTGCGTACGCCAGTGTTATGCATGTGGTACATCACAGGCTTCGTATGTGTCGTGTGTGCAGTCCATGCACACAGCCAGACAATCACATGTATGACATATCTGGACGTTGGTTCACTCTGGTACAGCAGCAGTCATGTGTCATGGCTGTGTCAGGACCGTGGTATGTGTGGAGCTGACCTGTCCGTGTATACTGATATGGGCGGACTACATCACACATGTGGGATCATTGTTAGTACATGTGTACTCTGCACAACTGGTGTACACCACTATACAGACCTGTGGACATATGTCACATGCTGTTGTTGGACCATGAGGCATACTGCTGCACCGATGACATGGTGCTGGCATGGCAGCTACAGTGTTCACTGCAGTGTGTACATGTTTGACCTGCACCCGTGACGCCTGTGATGTCATCTGTGTGTGCACGAGTAACTGCATGTGTGACCACCCTGTACGTGTGGACGGGTTTACCTGACCGTGACCTGCAGTGTGTACACTCCGTCTGCATGCCAGATGGCGCGTAGCAAATGCTACGTGTGTGAGCATGCCCGGTTTGCTGTTGTGTAGGTGGACACACACGACGTTCCACACTCTGCCCTTTCATGATTCAACCCCATGTGTATGCATGTCTGCACTCTGCAAATGCTAAGTGTGTGAGCATGCCCAGTAAGCAGTTGTGTAGATGGACACACAGTACAGTGCACACCGCACCCGTCTGTGATTATACCCCGTGTGCATGTATGTTCCCCCTTTGCAACCGCCAAGTGTGTGAGCATGCCCGGTTTGCTGTTGTATAGGTGGACACACACGACGTTCCACACTCTGCCCTTTCATGATTAAACCCCATGTGTATGCATGTCTGCACTCTGCAAATGCTAAGTGTGTGAGCATGCCCAGTAAGCAGTTGTGTAGATGGACACACAGTACAGTGCACACCGCACCCGTCTGTGATTATACCCCGTGTGCATGTATGTTCCCCCTTTGCAACCGCCAAGTGTGTGAGCATGCCCGGTTTGCTGTTGTATAGGTGGACACACACGACGTTCCACACTCTGCCCTTTCATGATTAAACCCCATGTGTATGCATGTCTGCACTCTGCAAATGCTAAGTGTGTGAGCATGCCCAGTAAGCAGTTGTATAGATGGACACACAGTACAGTGCACACCGCGCCCGTCTGTGATTATACCCCGTGTGCATGTATGTTCCCCCTTTGCAACCGCCAAGTGTGTGAGCATGCCCGGTTTGCTGTTGTGTAGGTGGACACACACGACGTTCCACACTCTGCCCTTTTATGATGACACTCCATGTGTATGCATGTCAGCACTTTGCAAATGCTAAGTGTGTGAGCATGCCCAGTAAGCAGTTGTGTAGATGGACACACAGTACAGTGCACACTGCACCCTTCTGTGAGTATACCCCGTGTGCATGTATGTTTCCCCTTTGCGACCGCTAAGTGTGTGAGCATGCCCAGTACATCATGCGTGGAGACACAGTACAGTCGGCACCAACATCTGATACTAGGCGTGTAGCCATGGCCAATGACATCCTGCATAGCCATGGTGGCCATCCAGGTGAGTTATATGTAGTTGCTATGCCACAATGGATGCCGACATCATTCATGCCGGTTGCTCTCTCAAAGGGTGTACTGTCTGTGGTGCATCCCGTATCCATGTCATGATGTTGTGCTCCGCAGTTAGTTAGTATTCCCAAGTGCAGCACTGCCGTGTTACTGTACGCCCACCTTGGGATAGTAACATGCTGTGTGACTTCGCACTCTGTCTTCATTCCCTATCGGCTGCCTTGCCTCTGCAGATGATATCACCCACCTAGGAGTATGCCTCTTGACAGTGCTGTGCTCAGTAATCTTGGTAGCGCGTTCTGTAAATGCATCATGCTGTAGTGTATTCATGTAGGTAGGCGTAGGTTCAACTCCCGGCCCTTCCCCATGTGTGTGTGTGTTTCCAGCTGCCTCTGGAGACAGTGATGCTTTTAGACACTTCACAACACGTACATTGGCTATCAGCGTCTATTCCTTTACGGATGATGTCACCCGCCTAGAAGTATGCCTCTGACAATGCTTTGCTCCATAATCTCGGTAGCGCATTCTGTAAATGCATCATGCTGTAGGGTGTTCATGTAGGTAGGCGCAGGTTCAACTCCCGTTCCTTCCCCTTGTGTGTGTGCGGTGTGTGTGTGTTTCCAGCTGCCTCTGGAGACAGTAATGCTTTTAGACGCTTCACAACACATACCTTGGCTATCAGCGTCTATTCCTTTGCGGATGATGTCACCCGCCTAGAAGTATGCCTCTGACAGTGCTGTGCTCAGTAATCTCTGTAGCGCGTTCTGTAAATGCATCATGCTATAGTGTGTTCATGTAGGTAGGCATAGGTTCAACTCCCGGCCCTTCCCCGTGTGTGTGTGTGTGTGTGTGTGTGTGTGTGTGTGTGTGTTTCCAGCTGCCTCTGGAGACAGTAATGCTTTTAGATGCTTCACAACACGTACATTGGCTATCAGCGTCTATTCCTTTGCGGATGATGTCACCCACCTAGAAGTATGCCTCTGACAGTGCTGTGCTCAGTAATCTCGGTGGCGCGTTCTGTAATTGCATCGTGCTGTAGTGTGTTCATGTAGGTAGGTGTAAGTTCCACTCCCGGCCCTTACAAGTGTGTGTGTGTGTGTGTGTGTGTTTCCAGCTGCCTCTGGGACAGTAATGCTTTTATGCGCTTCACAACACATACATTTGCTATCAGCGTCTATTCCTTTGCGGATGATGTCACCCATCTAGAGGTATGCCTCTGACAGTGCTGTGCTCAGTAATCTCGGTAGCGCATTCTGTAAATGCATCCTGCTGTAGTGTGTAGTGTGTTCATGTAGGTAGGTGTAGGTTCACCTCCCGGCCCTTCCCCGTGTGTGTGTGTGTGTGTGTGTGTGTGTGTTTCCAGCTGCCTCTGGCGACAGTCATGCTTTTAGACGCTTCACAACACATACATTTGCTATCGGCATCTATTCCTTTGTGGATGATGTCACCCACCTAGACGTATGCCTCTGACAGTGCTGTGTTCAGTGCTCCAAGTAGCGCGTTCCGTATCTGTGTCATCCTGTCGTGCGGTTGGGTAGGTAGCAGTAAGGTCAATTCCCATGCCTGCCAGCTGTGTGTGTGTGTTTGTCTATGCTCCCAGCCGCATGGGTTAGACGTTCCGCAGCACACATATATCCTGCTGACATCTCTGTGTTTGCGGATGTTGAAACGCAGCTAGTGGACTGCCTGTGTGCCTGCTGTGGTTAGCGACCTCCGTAGCATGTTCTCCACGTGCGTCCTGCTATGGTGTGATAGGGTAGTGATGTGTAGGTTCCACTACCGGCCTTGCCACATGTGTCTGTCTGTATCTCTCGATGTATATATACATACATATGTTATGCCCATAGCGCTGCTCTTGCATGGACAGCTGTCTGTCCCATGTATTGCATATTTGCACGGCTGACACATAGAAATGTGGTACAATGCATATCCAAACATTGTCCATGCAACGTCCGTGTTCCGGGAGGTGTTGCACGCCCTAGAGACATCTGCTGTATATCTTGGCAGACAGCTATCCTTGCTGTACTGTCACTGTACTCGTACACGCCATAGACCTTGTGTATCATTGCCTGTTTATGGTGTGTGTATGTCTATCTGAGCTGTGTGCATGGTTGTGTGTATGTCCTATTATAATCGTCTGTGCAGGTGTCGCCACTATGGGTAATCCATGTAGACAGCTGTTTCATGTGCATTTCAGCACATACCTGCGGACAGTACTGCCCCTCCTACAGCAGCACATTCCATCGTCTTGCAGTGGATACTAGTGTTTCCACACACATGTATCTGTGTCTGTTCATAACACTCCACCTCAGGGAGCGTATATCTGGACACGGCCTTATGTGATAGTGGGACACTCGGGGCCAGTCATGTCATGTTGCTCTTAGAAACATTGATAGTGGGCACAGTGATATGTTATGCATGCGTATGGCATTTCTGTCTGATTTGGTGTCTTCCTCGCATGTTTGTCGTTGTTTCCTGTCGTCAGTTATCATGAGGGTGCCGGACTGTTACTGTTACGTTGAACACAGCGAACATATGAGGCAGACTTCTACACAGTCTGCGTACATCTGTGCAGTTGCAGGGTATGTGTCTAATACAACATACCTACTGTCTGACTACAATACACACACAGTGTATGGCGGCATGACAGACCACATGACATTACTTTGTATTTGCACGACACACCCACGCAGACAGTTGTATTCCTCACACAGGTCTACATCTGCTTATCCACACTAATTGTTCTTTCCTGTACCATATGTGTGCATCATATTTGCACTTTCCGTCAGTGGTAGGGATCACGTACAACTATGGGGGCCTGGTAATTGTTATGTTGACACTTCATGGCACCCTGGGGGACACTTCACCTTTGTGTCTGATTACCTTCCACATTGACCTTCGCGGGGCATACGTTGTCATTCACAATTACTGGGGTAGGACATATACATGTCTGCACATTTGTCCTGCTGTCTTTCTTCCCACCTGTCCACCTAGTATCACCGGTTCAGTACATGTATTCTGGACAGGTAGCTCCTTCATACCCTTGACCTGTTGTCATTATGTGTACACGCCCTGATGTTCGGCCATTGCCCTTGTTATGTTTCGCATAGTGCTGTGCCTTCCTAGCTGATTGCTGCCTAGGCATTCCGGACTGTGCGGTGGGTGATAGGGAGCGCTATTTCCATTGCATGATTAGTGACACTCATAATATCCGTATTCATGGCTACACCAGTATTCGCACAATGGTCTGACTTTGTATGGGGTATTTCTAATGTAGTCCCTATCTGTATTTCCTGTGCTATGCCTTACTGCAGCTGTGTTATTCTGACAGATTTCCAGTTATGGGTGCCATCTTGGTCGTACGCATGTCCATCCATGGAAATTGCCTACAGGACACTGATATAGGGCTGTAAATATTTCACACCTGCTTTCCGCATTATCAGGTGGATGCTTTGCACCATTAGTGGGGATTAAGGCATGTGCTATACCCACATCCCTCCCACGGGGCGGGCCTACGGATTCTCTGCCAAACAACACCTAGGCCCATTTCTGCATACCCAGGTTCCCATGCCTGCAACCCTCGATGGTACACATTACACATGGTTAATGTGTGTGGTACTGGGATGTGGATACACTTCTATGGACTCGCCACTCTGGGGATATCTGTTCATATGTCCTGCATTTCATGGACACATGTGTCATCAACCTTGAACCCGCTTTTAGTGCATGTATAGCTGTTCCGTAGTTGCGGCTGTCACTTCTTTTGCGTCAATTGCAGCAGGTGTTGCGAATGGAGCAATTTTTGGAGTCCTACAATGGACACCAGTGTGCATGTGTAAAGTGTAGAACTTGCTGGACTGTAACCTTCTGGCCAGTGGTTTTGACTGCTGCTGTATGTTCCCCGTCCGTGGATGTCTGTTTGACTACCCATATTATCTATTACTTGGCATATTTATATCCATGTGTCATATATACGGGACGTAGGTCTGTTGTGTGTACATATATACATGTGAACCCCTCGTTTCATACCTTGCTTTGTTACTGTCTGTGGATTACCTGTGTACACACATCTATAACCATACCATACCTTTCCACTGTACAGGTTCTGGCAGAGTGTACGGATGGTTGGCCCTTTATCTTAGGTGTGTGTTACATTGACCTGTGTCTATCTGGCAATTTGCTGGCATTTCATGTGAGACTTACTTGATTCTTTAGGGACTTGATTCTATAATTATGACGTGCTTCCACTGACTATGTATTTTTCTTTGTCTTCTGGAATCTTTATGTAACCAGTCCTTTTTGGACACTTTCTATTGTTGTTCATTTTTGTTTACATATATGACTACTTTGGTATGTTGTGCTATTATTGTGTGTGGAGCATTTCTCCCGGGGCCTCTACTGACACTGGACATATATCCAGCTAGACTAGCCCGGTCAACAAATGTAAACCAACATAAAACTTACATAAACTTACGGTGGCACCTTCTGACAAGTAGGTCGGGTTACAGATGCATACCCTTCGTCAATCCCTGCTACTAACACACCTGTTATTCTATGCACATTCTATGTTTGTCTTATCACATATCATGTGTTTCTCACTATTTGTACCAGTACTTTGCATGGCATTGTCCGGTTCCATACTTTCAGAGGCTGACAGTTTTGAAACATGTATAACTAACGTGGAGGACACAGCATTAAGTTACCCTGCTGTGAGCGGATCACACACGCACAGGCGCACTTGCATTTCCTCATTGTGGGTTACGCGCAGGCGCACATGCATATCCGTATTCTGGGTTACATATGTTTACTGAGTCTGTGTGCTTACGTGGCCTGTATTAGTTGTGACTGTTCCAGTAACATATCTCTGATCTGGTTAACGGACGTGTGCGGAACACACTCTCAACTTTACACATGTAACTGTCTTTGCGGCACAGACGCATTACTTACACGTTCACATTTATATGTTCTATAGTCGTAATTCAAACGGGACTGCATTCACGTTGGCCGGTTGATGTGACCACTACACGTTTGCTGTCCTGTCTCATTTATATGCATACCCATGGTACATAGCTACATTAACATATCCCCCCCCACACTCACTTACGTCACAGGCATCCATTCTCCTGCTGGGAAAAGTGTGGTACTACATGTTACACATTCCCTATTCCCTACTGCTCTTGACCCAGGATGCATATGGCGTGACCGCAGGGATATTCAGATCACAGGGGCTTATAGCCCCAACGCATACAGGTCTTTGAATGTCAGGGTGTTCCTGTGATGCTCTGGGTTTGGTCTTGTCCGCCTAGTGTACAGAACTACCCTGACCGTGTACGAATGTCAGACGAGGCACATGGGCACGGTTTGTCCATGTCTATTATACCATAACCCCCCCCATTATTCCTAACCGTGCACGCTGATTGGCCAGCGTGCCCGTTGTAGATCGGGTTATAGTAATGGCACACGGTCCGGTCGCCCGGACCTATTTCCGTTAGTATACCTCGGTATTTATAACTTGTCTCACTATGTTACATGGGTTTAACATAGCGTGACAGCTTTAACTGAGCCACGGAGATGTCCGTTGCTTACTTTGGGGCAGTCTCGCTCTGCTACACACATTTAACATAGCGGGACAGGTTGTACAACACAGCAACGGGGACATTGAGCTCTCCGTTGCTGTTTTGTATTGATTTGCTATGTTAACTGGGTTTTACATAGCGAGACAGTTTCGACATTAGCAACGGACATCTCGCGCAGTACGTCAGCACCGCCGCGGATGCCAGACATCTGCGGATGGGCAGCAGACAGGCATTATGCTGTGCCATTATGTCTGGGGATTAATAGTTTATTTTCCTAGATGATATGGCATAATAGCAATAACCCACATCTGGGTGTGGGCACTGCTGTATTTACCCACGGTTGCCTTTGTTTGTTCCCTCGGGCTTCACCCTCGGGACCGCACCACGTCTACCGTGGGTATATCCAGCATTACCCACACCCAGGCGTGGGTTATTGCTATGATATTCATTCCGTGTTTACAGACACGGGTGTTTGGACAACCAACAATAGCTTCTGCTATTGGCATACAATGCTGTGGGTGGTGCCAGCTATCATACATATGCCATGTTCTGTGTTTTTCCCATTCACACTTGTCTATCCCCTGTCCTCATTCATACGTGGATATTTATGTGGCACATGACTGAACTATGTATTACCTGCAGGTATGCTGTGTACAGTGCACATATGTGACGGTTGGTTACAGTGTATCTGTGTACCTACCTCTGTGATACTGGGGACTACCACACATCCTTCACAGCATTACATGCGTATGTACATACTATTATTCGGTGGCCTGTGGAAGGTTGTCAGAGCACCGATTACATGTGTCCCTATTTGTGCATGCATCGTGTTGGTCTTTTTCCGGCCTTCGTTGCTATCATGGGTTGGACGGTGGTGTTGGTGTGTGTTTGGGTTGTATTTATACTGCCGATACATCAGTGGGGGGTGGGGTTGGCACTTGTTCCTCTTTGCAGGGGGCCCCATTATGGACATTTGTGTCCTGCGTCAACACTTGACACGTGCCATATGTCCTGTGATATTAACACAGTCGTGTATGTCTTCCTGCATTACTACTTGCATGTTACAGGCATTTTGTATCTGGTACACATGACTATTATGTTGGATAGCTTAAGCTATTTGCATGCTATGACATAACCATTCATCAGGCATATACGTGTTATTCTATCCTTTGCACTGGCCGTGGGTGTTTTGCCATACGGAACCACACATATCTACGAGTGATGTCCCACCTTGACAATCTGTGCATGTGGCAACCCTGCTGGGGTGACCTTCTTGGTGGACGGCTGTTCCACCCTGTGTATTGTGTTTGACATGTCTGCATAGCTAATCATCGGTACAGTGGCCGCACATACTGCTTTGTCCAGATGTGTACAGTTATGGACACCGTGGCGTGTGAACACCTATGGGGTTTCGACAGGTCCATAACCACACGCGGGATGTACACATTCTGCTGACACATTCACATGCAGCCATTTGGATATCAATACCTGGGATGGGATGTTGACATGTGGGGTACATATTTGCACGCCTGTCACTGCCTAGGACAATACTTCCTACTACATATGGGGTATACCCGCTGTGTGTAGGTGTGCAGCTGCGCAAGGCTGCTAGCTGGATTGGGTGGACATTCGGCCATTTGGATATCAGTACCTGGGATGGGATGTTGACATGTGGGGTACATATTTGCATGCCTGTCACTGCCTAGGACAATACTTCCTACTACATATGGGGTATACCCGCTGTGTAGGTGTGCAGCTGCAAGGCTGCTAGCTGGATTGGGTGGACATTCGACATGGGTGCGGGTTACGTGCTATGACGGGGTTGTTGTGTATTACATTTGCATGCATGGGTTCTGCTTCTGGATATTCCGATTCGGCATACGCCATCCTATGTGTATGTGACGGTTACGTTGCTGTGTCTTGCACATTTTACTATACACATGTTTGTCTGTGTTTGGGATATCTAGTTTCTTTCTGGTTGTTATATGGCCACGACTGCCCAGCTGTGTACTCTCACTACCACTGTGGGACTGCTGGTGACCATGCCCATGGGGCTAGTCATGTGTAGTTGCGGCGTGCTGACATGATGCAGTACACCTCCACTGGGTATGCCTGCTGACAGTGCATTGCGTGACGGACACGGTATTCCGAGTATCCTTTGTTCCGTGGACGGGAATATTTTATACTTTGTGGATTTATGTTTGGTTCTCCATTTTGTGTGGACGGGTACTATGTTGCATACTCTGCATACGTTTTATTATCCACGGACACTGGTTGGTGCGGTTACTATTGCAGGCGGCCTGTGAGAGTCAACACTTTAGGTTGCTCATCGCCTGCCGACTTGGCCACGCCTATGGGCACATCCTACTTGGGCTCCCTGGACTCACACACGTGCCCTATGCACGTGGTTGTGGTTGCAGCGCACACTCATTGCTATGCATGTGTCGCTGCTACGCCAATTATACGCTGCACGGCCGGTGCAAGCCTTACGCCGGCCTTGCGCCAAACTTCATGAATCTGGGGGATAGTCTTTATTATGTGCATTTTTGCAGCTGCACATGTCTTGATTTCAGACATTATTTGTTCCAATCCTTTGCAGATGTGGGCAATTAGGTGGGAAAAAAACAGGAAATAATTCAAAGCAATTGCAAGCATAATTTTCTAAGCACATTGTAAATTATTTTTGTATCATTTGTATATTTTCTGCTTTTCTTTTTGTTCTTATTCTTTTCATTTTAAGGTATATTATATGCAAATGCATATCCTGACTTGCTGTAAACTATATTTGTATTAATTTATAATATTACTAGTTTTTTAATACTGTGGTGGTGGTGCTGCGGTAGCATTGTCGCTTCACAGTTAGATGTTGCCTGTTCGATTCTCAGTTAGAGCATCTTCTGTGTGGCAACATGCATGAACGGGCATTCCCTCGTTGAAGATTGTGCGTTAGGCCCTGCAAGCCAGCACGTAAAACTCTACTGCCAATCATTAGTGGACCGGAGTTCCACTGTGGCGACCCCTAACCGGGAAAAAAGCCGAAAGACACAAACTAGTTTTTTAATATTTAGATGGTTCTTTCATAATTATTTGTTTTGTCACATAATAAATACAATGTTCAGTGAATTTCATTTGGTTATCTATACATATAAACATAGATATTTGTTAAGATCTGTTTTTTTAATTATATGGATAATAGGGGTCTATATTAGAACATCAATGTTTCAGAACTTCGAATGTTCTAATATCAACCCCTATTCAGCGAACGCTGAAAACATCGAGCATACAGAAAAGCAAATTTTTTCCTAGGGAAACAATTTGCTGTTCCAAAACACATGCACACAACACAAGCACACCAAACAAACAGCAATCCACACACATACACCTAAAATCTTACATCAGACCTTACACTAAACTGTATATAGACCACTATCTACCCACTTTCCTTAACCCAAACCCTTACCCTAAGGTCCGTCACTATCGCACACACACCTCACCCGCACCCTAACCCTAACTCAACTACCCTGCGCTAACCCTCACATCCACACATTCACACACTTACCTGACCCACGCCCTAACCCTAACTCACCTAACCCGCCCTAACCCTATCGTCCACACAATCGCACACTTACCTGAACCCGACCCGTAACTTTCCACCACAGTGCTGAAAATAGCGAAGCGACAGGAACAGAAAACTAAATTCTTTCCCTAGGAAAGAATTCAGTTTTCTGTCATTTAGCTATTTTCAACTTTCGCTGAATAGAGGTCGATATTAGAACATTCGAAGTTCTGAAACTTTGATGTTCTAATATAGACCCGATAATAGTCATGTAGGTATTTCTAGCCAGCAGTAGTTTTTGTCTAGTTGTTTTCACATATTGCTGCATTCATGTTATTTTTGTGAAAATATTCTATAATTATATAGGCATTCAGTTTGAGCTTCATTGCTTAGAAGTTGTATTAGCCTGTGCAATTTATAGGTTTGTTCAAAAACACATAGAAGAACTAGGACAGTGCTTGCATTTTAATGATGTCTAAACTCTTTGCCTGTTACCGGTTCTTTTCTAAAATAAATTGCAGTATCTGTCAATATTTATCTGCATTGTATAATGTGCGTCAATACCTGCACTATTTGCACTCTATGGCTTGATAATATGATCCAGACAAACTGAACATCTGTGGATTTTTTTCAGTATTATTTGTCAAGACGTTTCGCATGGAGTTGTACTTCTGTGTTTACATGTGGCTAAGGAGCACTAAATCTCTGTCATTTTATATCTCTGGGTCAACAATCCTTTTAGTCCCATTTCATTCTTTAAAATATTAAAGGCACCCTGTACACCTTATCTGCCATACAGACCATTTATTCATACTCACGAGAAGGATTTACATGTTGATGCAAGTCCACAGTGGAAAAGTTCATGCATGCAATAATGAAACACAGTTCCTGAGTCACTAAGAAGTAAGATTTTACAAACAATCAAAAAAAATAAAGACTGATTTGTGATAAAAAAAAAAAATCAAAATTTTTTTTTCCGCCAATGAGGTTACAAAAATATGCATGCAGCTGAAGTGTGAAAGTAAATGACAATGTGCATGAGCTATAACAGAAGCCTGATTTCAGAGTCATTAGAAGTAAAGATGATTTTCTACAAAATGAATGAATGAATAAATAGAAAAATACAAGCTTGATTCTAATCAAACCATCCTAGTGCTGACTACAGTGATTATCACGCACCTTCACTCTTGTTAAATACTGTTAATATAATACCTTCTATTGTACCCTAGTTATACCTTGTCTATTTAGTAACCTCTTCATTTAAAACAAAGGCCTTGAGTCATTGTCATATATATTTAGAGACCAAGAGATAGACAGATATGTGGGTGTGTGCATATCTATATAAATCTCTCTCTCTCTATATATATATATATATATATATATATATATATATATATATATATATATATAAGCTGACCATCAGTCAAAGTACATTAAAAAAGTATACAACAAAATTCAAAAGAAAAGAACGTTTTTTACAAGGTGGCAAGCCCCACTACACCCACACACCCATGCTAATTATATATTCTAATTCTTAGAATGCACTATTCTCAGGGAAAGGGCAACTTTTCTAAACCTGAGAATCATCTGATCTGCTGCTTTTTTTGACAGGTGTTGGCCATCTATTTTGTCAAAAAACTGTATCGGCTAAACAGATGTAGACCACAGTACCATTTGACAAAAGCAGAACAATGTATATATATATATATATATATATATATATATATATATATATATATATAAAACTATATATATATATATATATATAGGTCGAATGCATCTTGGTCGAACTCAAAAGCCTGAAATGGCAAAATATCGAAGCAGCTTTTAAACAAAATTTTTCCCTGGGAAAGAATTCACTTGGCCGCTTCATTACTTTGCCATTTGTGGCACGGTAGTGTGGTCTCGGAGTTGATATATTTAAGTAGGGGTTGTGGGGGCATGGCCCCCCCCATGTTGGGGGGTGTGGGGGGGCAAAGGAAAAAATGAAAAGATAAGTGCTTTCAGGTATTTCCCCCTACCCTTCATTAGGTTAAAATATTTTTTTTTTTGTTGGAACAGCAATTTTTTTTCCCTAGGAAAAAAATCGCTGTCCTGACAGTTCGAAATTGTAAGCTTTCATTTACATAGGGTCGATTAATCACTGTTCACTTTTTTAAGCATTCAGTGATCTAATATAGACCCAATATATATATATATATATATATATATATATATATATATATATATATATATATATATATATATACATATATATTGGAATAAGATAAGACAAAATCAGAAGAATGGTCACCAAAGGTAGATACACAGACATGTATATACAGCAGAGTAGTAGTATCAAAACCACCATAACATATAACATTAAAAACGTACTTTAATAAATAAGTAAAAGAAAAAAAATGAAAATATAGGTGCTTTCAGGTATTTTCCCCTACCCTTCATTAGATCTCAATAAAACAGTAGTCAGTAATCAATTTAAATCCATTTGAGCCAATCAAAAAAAGGAATTTAACTCATGCATTAGAAAAAAAGTGTTAACATCAATGCATGTCCATTCATTAATCACCACATCAATAGGGTTTCTTCCTTTTAATCCGGTCAAAAACAGCAATTTAACCCACACCCCACCAGGTGTCTATTCACAAATCTCTAAGCCATTATGGCTCTACGTATTCAGCTTCCACTATTGAAACACAAATTGCTTGAAATTCAATCTCACATCTACATTGTTGGAAGAAATGTTGACATCAATATGTATGACCATTCATGAATCACCAAGCCAGTATAGTTACTTCCTTTTAGTCCAATTAAACACAGCTACTCACTCTACATCCCACCAGGGGAGTAGATGTATCTATTCACAAGTCACCAACCCATTACAGCCCTATTTTTTCAGCTCACATTAAAACACTAATCCCATAAAGTAATCAGTCTTGGCTTTTTAAAAAAAAAAAACATTAATTAAAATCAAAAGTTATATCACATATCCATCACAATCTCCTCATCCAATTGAGTATAACAAATAATTCCACATCTCATGAAGGTGATGATGTATGTTAATATTAAAAGAAAGGAGTGTGTCTTTATAATGGCCCAATCATTATATCTCCAAGTATTCACCCTCCATCTTTCACTACCAATCAGGTCTAACAGTTCAGCCTACACCTCTTAAGGGCAGGGTTGAGGGGCAGGCATGTCTTAAGACCTGGAGTCTGCACATAAGTCTCTAATCCACTGCATCTCAACATATTCAGTAGCCACAATAAGATCCCCACCCCAAATAATCCCCAATACTATTTGCAGGCCCTGAAATGAAAAAGAATGATCTGGATGGTTTAAGATACGTTTAAGCAATGGACTCTTTTCATCCTTTAGTGGAATATCACTAGCAGAGAGAATTTCAGAACATGTTAGGCTGAAGTATGGACAGGTGGCTGCATCTCTGAAAACTATTGTTTTTTTTTTTAATGTATCCTTTTCTTTCTTTCTTGAACATTTTAGTCCTACTAGACTTCCAGCTTCTTTTTAGGGGGACCTGAGGTGACATTTCTACTACTAGGGGAAATCTGGCAAAAGCACCAAGGAATTTCCCCTATTCATCTTTGGTGACAACATGGACATGTATTGTTCAAGCACTTCCTGCTTCCATTCTGGGCACAGTGGTGGCCTGTAGAAGCATGGAGGCAGTATGGCTGAACTTGCAAGTTATAGCAGCAGTGTGTTAGATTGAAAATATGTGGATATGGAGACAGCTAAGTCTTGTGGGCAACAGAGGGTAATGGAAGGAATCAAAGTAAAGATCATAGAGGGAAGCATGGGTTCCAGAGGCAATGGTGCTGAGGGTAGAGAGGGTATAGCAGTTAATGAAGGGAAAGCAGTTATGCCTTCCATGGATTCAGAAGTGCTGTTGCAACAGCACTTGTTTGGCTGAGGATGTGTCAGTCAGAGAGGAGTGTATTGCTAAAACCATCCAGCTGGGAGGGTTGCAGGATGATATACGTAAAGAATTAATATCTGAAAGTGATCCAGACAGTAGAAGAGATAAATTGTGGGATGAGGTGATGGAGAGTATTTACAGAGAATTTCTAAAGTGAGAAGAAGAAAGAATCTACAAATACAAAGAAAAGATATGCAGGCATGATAAGGAAAAAAAAAGCCAAGAAACAGGAATGAAGGAGAGCATTTGGCGGTAAGAAAGGAAAAAAAAAACATTACAGTAAGAATATTCAGTAAGGCAGAGGAAGAGATGGATACAAGGTATGGGATAATGTTATTTCTCCTTTAGGTGTAAAATCAGAGGAAGTAAGGGCATGTATTCTCATAAGCAAGGAAACATTTTGTGACATTATTTTTGAAAGTGGGATTAAAATGGAGAAATTTCTGAGGGAGTATGAAAAAAAAAGATTGCTATCCCTGGATTTCTTATGTTTTGAAAGCATTTAATAGGGAGACTAAAAGAAGGTTCTCTTTCAATTCAGAACTAATGTAGAAAAAGTGACTTTAAAGAGACATTTTATTCTAAATATTCCAGGATGGCATGGACATTACCAAAGTTCATGTGATTAGATGTTTATGGACTGGAGGTTGGGATTGTAATGTTGTTTTGAAAATGCAAAATGATGTTGTTGTGCATATTCCAAGTGTTATAAATACTGAAGGGGAGAAAGGTACTTTAAAGTACTGGAGTCAACCTAAGACATATTTGTATTATGGAAAGCCTAATCATTTAATTAGTGATTGTGACAAATGAAAATGTTGTATTTGTGGCAAAACTGGACATGATGCAAAAAAAATGTAAATTGAAAGTTATAGATGTAATAAAACAGGTCATTTGTAGATGGTTTGTAAAGAGGGACAAAAAGAAGGGGAATATGAAATGTGTGATATACAACAAGAAATTGTACATAAGGGTAACCTCTGGAAAAAGCTACAGAAGAAAGCGAGAGAGGAAGGTAAGGAGGTAATAGAAAATAAGACAGAAACAAAAAAGGATTAGACATAAGTGATGAAGACAGTATTAATTACAGCAGAGTTACAGAAAGAAGAATTTGATAGGTAAAGGAGTAAGAACAAGAAAAGGGACATATATAGAATATAATATAAAAGAAAAAGGAAACGGATAATAGGAACATGTAGAAAAGATGAATAATATTTATTATAGGGACTTTTAAGAAGAAGGAAAGGGACAGCTGTAGAATAGTAGCAGTAAATGTAAATAATTTGAAAATTTAACATGAAGGATAGGTATTTTAGAATGGTCAAAAAAAACTGATGCAGATGTTAGAGTTTTAGAAGATATGCGAGGTTTTACTATATCAGAATGAATACAGATTGAGCAATTATGATGGAGGGAGGTATTGTGTGGGAATTTGGAAAAGGCATATGTTCAGCAGTAGGAATATTATTGAAGAAAAACTAAAAATATTAGATGTGACTTTAGTAAAGATGGGAAAAACAATTTTGGATGTAAGATGGATACAGAATAATAGCACTTTATTCTTATGTTAATAGAAAGGACAGAAGAAAATATGTTCCAGAAAATTCTAGATTATGTAGCTCTAAAAATGGATATAATAGTAGCAGGTGACATTGATTGTGATTTAAGAAAAAAAAAAGTATAGTGACATAAATAAAATAGTAGAAATAAGATGTGGCAAACTGTATTTATGGAAATTTAATGGATGGACTTATAAAAGAGGAGATTACAGAACAGAAATATATTATTTATGGTATCCCAAGGAATAGACGTAATTAAAAATATATTAGAAACAGGATTCTCAGATTATGTGGCTATCTGGATAGAAATAAAAATATATGAGAGATATGTAAACATAGGAAAAGGAATAAAAATAATAAATGAAACAGTGGAATGAAAAAGAAAAAAATAATAGTAACAGGCTTTTGAAAAGATCAAATTGGTATGAGAATGTTTCATCAAAATTGGTCAACATGGTAAATAGCCTTTAAGGAAAAATATTAGAGATGCTATAACCAATGGGAGATAGAAAAAAAAGAAAATAAGAAAAACATTTAAAAAAAAAGTAAAAAGGTCTTTTCTAATATGAGATGGAATGCTAGAGAGCATTTTCTTCCTAAAGAAAAAGAATTGTATGAATTTAATCAAGAAAAAAATCAAGCATTTGTTGTTAAAACAATGCTATTTTTACAAGGAAAAATGAGGAGCTAGTTTCATATTTAAGTAATTAAGTCAAAAATTATTATGCAATAATAAGAAAATTGAAAGGCAAAACATGTACAATACAAACTACACAAAAAAGATAATGGAAACAATGACAGATTATGTGAGTTAGATGTTTGAAGTGAAATGGACATCCAAAATGAATATATGGGAATTAAAGACGTTTTTGGAAGAGCATAATGAAGAGCTGGAAGAAAGATATAGTTTTGCAAGAACTGGATAATATATTGAAAATAGTTCATAAGGAGTTAGCATCAGAACCTGGTGGAATAGAATACAAAATCTATAAAAATTTGAAACCATCGCAAAAGAAATGTTTTCTAACAGCATTAAATGCATTTTGAAAAGAAAAATTTAGGCATAAAGAATTAGGCAGAGGTGGAAGAAGAAGACAGAGATGGTATGCAGAACTGGAGGCCATTAGTAATGAACAATACAGACTATATTTATGAAGATAACTCAGAAAAGAATGGAAGTTTAACTGATAAGGTTATAGATAGTATAATATAGAATGTTAAAGGTATAGGAAGTCAGCAATTATTACCAATAATCAAGGAATTGTTTGATGATATTATGAACAGACAGGAACATGTACAATCATGATAGGTGACATAAAAAACGTTTGATACTGTGCAACATCCTCAATTTCAATTACATAACTGATAAGATAAGAAATGTGTTTATCATGGCATATAAATATAATGCAATTAATGTTTTGGTAAATGAATGATTAAGCAAAGATAAAACTATAAAAAGTGGGAAAAGACAAGAATGCCCATTGAGTAGCATGATATTTTTGCTTGTGATTAATGTAATAGTAAATCATATAAATCAAGAAATGAGGTGTATATGTCATACAAATCAGGGGAGCATTGAAATACGTATTATATTATCCTTTGCAGGTGATATAATTTTTATAAATGATGTGAAAAGAATAGATGGAGTGTTAGGTTGCTTGAATGGGAGTCTGAACCCAATAGCATTGTATTTAAATAAATAAAAATGTAAAGGATCAGGTCATGATGAAGAAACAAGACGGATTAAATTTAATATGCATGAAATAGTTTTAGTGATATGTTTTGGGGACAAGAAATAAAAGAATTATAATGGAAAAAGATGATAGCAGTAATAAGAAATATGTGTAAGTTTTTGGGTATCTTTCAAATTATCACTATCTAGCAAGGGACTTTAGTTTACCATTAACATATGAAAATGACTTATATAGAATAATGCTTGCATTTGTTTGGGGTTCAAGACATAACCCTGTGAAAAGAAGTATATTATATATTACAAAAGAAAATGAGGCTTAGGTTTGATTAATCCAAATGTATATGCAGCTTCATTAAATTTGTATAAAGTCTTAATATGGGTGAAAGAAAATAAGGAAGGTTTAATAAATAAAAATATTATGATCTAAATATGGAAAATGATGTGAGGTATTTCAAAGATTTGAAAAGAAAAGAGAAGGTATAAATGCAGAATTTAAAATTTATCAAGAAAAGGTGCTGGAAAAGAAATGTGAATAACACTGAAGAAGAAATAAAAGTATGGTATACAAACATTATGGTGAAATACTCTGTGTAACACTGGAAAGATCTTAAAGAAGAACAAAGAGCAATAAAAGCAAGCATGCAAAGATGTAAGAATGTGTTAGAATATCAGGACTTTTTGTTTAGATTGCTAATAAGAAAATTGTCAGTTAAAGTACGGATGTTATACAGAAGAAGATAAGATAGAATTTATAATTATTGCAAAGAGATGGAAACAACTGGACGTGTATTTTTTTAAATTTAAAAGAATTGTAAAAGTGTGTAAAATTGGGAGAGATCAATTATTATGAAGATATAAAAGGTACAGAGGATATAAACATGGATGTTATTGAGTATGAGTTTTATGAAAGTAGAAATAAAATATGCATATACAACAAATAAAATGTTTAATGTTATATGGGTTGTATGGAGTCAAAGAGTGAAGGAAATAATGTGCAATGAAAATGTGATTTCGCAAAAATATCGGAGAAGATAAGATTTTGGTTATGGAAAATAGAGCAAGGGTCTCAAAGTATGTATTAAAATAAGTCTAAGTTGTAATGTGTAATGTTCAAAATTTTATAAATATTGTGTGATTGGTATAAATAAGACTTTTAAATAAAGAACCCTACTCTTTTCAATAAGTGCTTTGGGATCTTTTACCTCCACCTGAACTACCACAAATTAAAGCAGATGGGGCCTCAGATCTTATCCAAAGAATGATATGATCAGTAGTGCAGCACCCTTCATATGCTCCAATGAAGTGTCAACTATACACCCAAAGCCTCCTGGTCTACCAGCACTAAAAGAGATTGTGTTGAACCACTGTCACTAATGTTCAGCAAGCATCATTTTCATTTATCCCTTCACTGATTAGATGGCAATAATGAAAATCTGAATGCTGATCCTGATGAAATATCAAAAAACTGAAAGTTGGCTTCATAATCCTACTGTGTGCTAATGCTTTAAACATTGGGCTTTATCTCTCAGCATAGGTGCTTTATCAGTTGTCATGATGACAAATAAAGTCATTCTGCATATCCAAAGTATTATCAACTCCTCCAGCTCAATATACTGTTTAGGCATGTCCAGAATAAACGGAATCCTCCCAAACCCAACTGTAGGCATCTAGAAATCAACTGCTATAGCTGAATAAATATTCATGATACCGTGGCTGCAGCTATTACCGAATAGATCATTCCTGTGGTTTTATAACAAAGCAGCAAAAGGCCTAAATGAAGACATAAAATGAAAACCCTCCTTATCCGCCCACTGTACTTACCACTCATTAGCTGTCACTGTCCACAATAAAACTGATACTGGAGTAGCTAATTGTCCTATATCAACTGCTTACAAAAAGGAAATCTGAGCAGCAGATGCCTCTAAGCTGACTGCAAATGTAGTTCCTTAGCAAAATGCTCAGAGTATACGCAATCACATATTTGCAGACATTGTGCACAGCCACTTAAATGGGCTCTATTCACTGTTTCATGTAATGGTCAGTCAAAGAGAGTAATATGACTTGTAAAGGTAAATCATGTTATTATTCTACTGTGAACCATCCAACCCATCAGATTCTGAATTATGTTGCTCATTTCTTAGGCACACCATCAAAACAATACCTGTTGTCATGGCTTGTGCTTATTGTGCAAATGTTCAGTGGCTTGAGAAGTGATTGTTTTGGTTCACTTAATATAAACAAATAGGTATACAAAATACATTATCAAATATAGAACA
The DNA here is from genome assembly GCF_019279795.1 of Protopterus annectens. Classification (NCBI taxonomy): domain Eukaryota; kingdom Metazoa; phylum Chordata; order Ceratodontiformes; family Protopteridae; genus Protopterus; species Protopterus annectens. The sequence goes on along the minus strand of NC_056731.1, from coordinate 1,308,989,225 downwards.
TCAGAGAATTATCAGTTCTGCTCAGTTACTATTATTTAAAAACCCTTGTAAAGAATATATGCCAAGCTGCCAACATAGTTAGAAATTCTGAGAAGCCTGAAATAGAAATAATTGTGCTGACTTGACTATTGGATTTTCAACTTGAAAAACAGACATTGGTGATGTTTTACAGCTTAATGCGCAATGTACCAAATGCAGTTTGTTGCATTGCTATGCTTCAGTACTGCAAAGCTTTTGCATACAAATGTCACGTCCCTAGCATCTTTTCTGTACAATAGAAATGTACTCCTCTAACAGTCAATAGTGTGAGGAGAGCGATCTGCATGTATGGGTCTGCAGTGATAAAACTTTCATTGGGCAGGTCATGTAGACACTGAAGCCTGTTTCTAACAGGGCTTCCTTATTTTCCTCAGAAAACTTCTATATTACAAGGACTGCACATTGCTATTGGAAACTGATGTGCACATTGTCAGGCACTTAGACCAAGTGTGCATCTCCACTGATGCAGGACAGAGAAGTGTGCTGGACGCCACACACACACACACACACACACACACACACACACACACACACACACACACACACACACACACACATACACACACTTGCCAGTATTGGGATTAGAACTCTTGTCTATCTAGTTATGTCTTCTATAGTGTTTTGCAGTTTCTGCACGTGCTACAAAGCTTACTTAACTGTCACATGGCCAAACCTGTTTTTATCTACCTCTGTGCCCATAACAGTGATTGACAGCAAACCCTGTGCCAATGTGCCTTATACACATACTTGTTATGACACTATGTGTTAAGTGCATAAGATTCTATTAATTTCTCCACAGTCATCTCCATGATCAGTTCACAGACATTTCTGCCTCAGTGGCCCGACTGAGAAGGATACCTAATTTACACGTATTTAAATTAGTGACATCTGAGGTTATGTTTACTCACACTGGCAGAATATATGTTCTGTCACTCTGTTGTTAGGAAGTAAGAGTGGTTGCCCTCACTATTTGTGTGCAGCATAGTATGCATCAATATACAGCAGATTTGCACTGCCGTCATTGGGTCATACTGGATGTTTTATACCTGACTTTATTATGTCACTACACAGCCATATTAGGCTGAGCAGCACATCATCTGGAAAGTGCGAATGGGGTTACTTTTTTAACTGAAGTGTGTTTGGCTTTTGTAGATCTCTGTCTTTTGTACACCTTTCTGCTTTATGAATAACAGTCATCCTATCATGTTCTAGTCTGAGCATGTACTCTATACCTGGACTTTTCCAAGTCCCCAGTGGCTTTGCAGTACTAACTCCACTTCTGCATATAGATTGTTTAGTACGGGTCTGACGTGTTTTCTACTGTGTATCAGCCCTAACCAATTGCAAATCATGTCTATGAATACTGCTGAGTAACATTAATAAGCAGTTGATAATCAAAATCAGTTGATTGGTAAATAAATGTCAGTTGACAATACACTCACCACTCCCAGCTGGTATTTTTCAGCTGTCATATTAAAATAAAGAATGAGATGCCAGTAAATCCATATAAACCACTTAATTTCATGATAGCTGAGATATAGCTATTCTTGACTCAACCTTAATTGCAATTCTGTATTATATCTCAAAAATAATGTACAATAAAAATGAAAAGAAAAGATTTGAAAGCATTCAGTGCATAAACACATTATAAATGTTGCACTCTGTCCACCTATCACTCTTTCTAGTTAAATGTATTAGAGTTTACCTATTGTTGCACATTTCAGGACATCTGATGAGAATGTGGTCTCAGTGTACAAATACCAAAAATATATATTTATAGTGTTCTCATGTACATTCTCAGTTTGCCTGGTGCAGACTCACCATTTTAATCAAGTTTGCTTTATTCATACTTAAGGATCTTTTGAAGCTGTCATTGAAATGCTGCTGTTGTGAGACTACTTTGAAATTTTGCATGTTTATTTCTTACAAATTGTTTCAGTTTACATTTGTTCTGCTTTACATTTCTATTTTAGATTTGTGTTTATTTTGGAGTTTTTAAGTAAGTATTTAAGGCAGGTTAGGAAATATTTATTTTCTCTTCTCCCTTCTAAATGCAAGAAAATTAAGGCTAGATGATCTGTGGTAGAAGATGACAAACACCATTTATCATTTAATGTCCTAAGAAAAGGAAAATATTTTAACCTGTTGACACTAACATTGACCTAGGGATAGCCTACAACTCTTCTCCTTAGGATTTAAAAACCTGGCTAAAGCATTGTCCAACCCACAGTGGTTTCAGTGTTTGTTGTATATTCAAGTCCACTGCATTAGACAAAGGCACTAATGGTGGCAGTATCTCCATAGTATTAAATATATTTCACCCCAGACTCATTAGACAAGATAATGACTTGGAACTCCTCCATGTCCACCTTAATATTAACACAGTTGCTTATCATACCTAAATACTGGACCCTCCCATGTTCCCCTTAGCTACAACTGCTTACTTAACTTGTATGGAGTCCCTATACATTAACCAAACACCATTCTTAGAAGACTTCAACTATTCCTTCATAGAATGAGAGACTTTATCATACTCATACACTTGTGCCCAGACATTTGTGGACTCCAACAGTACAACATTCAAGAACAGATTGTCCATGCCTCACCCAGGGGAAACAAAATCCTGAATTCTGTCCTTACAAATATAGGGCAGCTTTGATCCCCACCAATTGTAACTTCCAGCATGATCAAATCGTACAACGATTTAGTCATATTTACCATAAGACTGAAGCCTAAACTTCTAATTCCTCAGTATTTGGTGATTATGCAAAGGTCAATATATTAAAACTGAGTGATGACCTAGTTAAATTCAAAATACCCTTAAATGCAGAATATTCAACTATCAAAGTCTATGCATATGTAATATAGTTACATAAACATATTACCACCACAGACGTAAATACAATGTCAAATTCAAAAATAACTTCCATGGAAGAACCCTGATATTAACAGGGTCTATTGTAAAAGAAAAAAAAACTCTTTGCATATAAAAATAAATCTAACTCTCAGGATACCAAAAAATGTTTTTGCTAAACTAAGCAAGGAACTCTGGACCTTGGTCAAATAACCAAAGGCAGATATGAGGTACCAATAGCCACCCAGGCATAGGATAACCATAAGACATATTTTGACTATGATAGATGCCACGTTAGATATCACATAGTCCGACTCAGAAGATATTGACAGCCTGCTAGCTGATAAATTTATCTCAAACTTCATCCCTTTCTAAATTTTTTAATTCACATACCTGCATCTAAACCATGCTTTAAATATCTTACAAACAAGTTCTCAAAGTGCTGTCTAAGATCAAGAGTGCTACTTCTTTGAAGCCAGACAATATCCCAGGCTGCTTACTGGTCATTTTGAAACTGAACCCCTACAGAGGCTATTCGATATCAGCCTCAAAACAGGCTTCATATCAGATGATAACCTAGCAGAATTTCAAGCCACCCTATACCCCAATCCAGTGATGGTGAACCTTATGGGCTCAGCATGTCAAAAAAGTTGAAAAATGCCTATCTTGACTCTGCTGGCATGTCACACACCAACCCCCCCCCCCCATGAACAAAAGAGAAACAATTGTTTACATATTCATTTATTTAACAAAAATACAGTCCAATCATGTGTGCTGCTATGTATTATACTACTTTTAAAAGTAATTTTGAATTGAAATAAAGCTAACATGGAACACACTGCATTTGATTTGATTAACATCAATTAATGAGGTTTTTTGTTGCTGAGTTTTAATAGATAAGTCCAAGGTCACATATTTCTTACATTTTTGTTCATTCAGTTTCTTTGGTAACTCAGGTGTTGGTGAATGCTCGTGTGTCACCCAAAACATCATGAAGTGTCACCTCTGACACACGTGCCATACATTCGTCACACTGCCCTAAACACTGCTGCCTATGCATAACTGCTCACAGAAACCTTATACAAGTATGTTCATAAAAGCATAGAGGTAGATGTATACACCAGGAATAAGTACAGAACTAACTCAAAAAAACAAGCCACCATTGTGGAGTCACTACATTGATAGGCTGTATAACAAAAGGAAGAAAATCATGACAAAAACTGGGAGGTGTACCACACAGCAGAGTGTAAGCAGTCTCATCAAACTAAAAAAAAAAAAAAAACAACTCAAAAGAAGAAAAACAAAGTCTACCAAAGCCAAATTTGAGGTAAATATGGCCTCCCAGGCCAAGGACAATGACAAGGAATAGTTCAGGTCTGTCCTCAGCCTCAAAGCAATGCACAGTTCTGTGCAGAGCACATTATTAATCTTCACCTATACTCAGCCAAAAATAAAGTAAAACTATGAGCAGAACAACTCAGCTCTAATTTTACTCCTCACTCTCCCCAGACCTCCCCCCAGGAAATATCATCAAGTATAACTCACCTTACTTTGAACGGGGAACAGGTTCTCATTGGTCTGTCTAAGGCCAAGAACATTGTATGAAGAGGCCTAGCAATATCCAAATATGTCTTTTAAATAGCATGAAATATGTCCTATCAGGCCCTATGGAATCATTACTTAACCATGCCCTCCAGATAGTTTTCATGTGTAATGAATGGAGAACAGTAACAGTTGTCACTCTGTGCAAAGGTGATACACTCATAGACCCTAGAGACTACAAAACCAAAAGTCTCACTAGTCTCATATGCAAAGCCATGGATAGAATTATCATGGAAATGATTAGTAGTGACACAGGAAATCTCCAGAACCAATCTGGTTTCGTCAAAGAGAGGTTGTGCCTACTCAACCTCCTGGACTTCTTTGAGAATGTCACCAAAACAATGGATGAGGATGAAACAGTTCACACTACCTACTTTGACCTGGCCAAGGCATTTGACTCAATACCCAATTCAAGCATACTGGCAAACTCAAGAAGTTAGGTATATACTCTTATGTCACCCAGTGGATAGCCAGCTGGCTCACAGACAGGACACAAGAAGTTAGACTTGGGGAGTCCACCTCTACAAAGAGGCCAGTCACATGCAGAATCCCTCAGAGATCTGTCTTGGGGCCACTCCATTTTGGCATTTACTTCACTGTAGTCAAGGCCAAAGTCAAGGGCCTCTGACTAGCCAAATAGGAGCAGCCACAGAATCCCCCAATGACTCTAATGTTCTCTAGGAAGGGCTGACCCAGACAAATAACTTGTGATAGAGCCATGGCCTAAAACTAAATTCCAAGAAGTACATAATACTATCCTTTGAGAAGTCATCCACCCTGGGTAACTATCATATTGACAACACACCCTTAAGAGTCAATTCAGTAGTCAGGGACTTGGGGACACACATAGACACTAATCTATCCTTTGACCATCACATGTCTACAGTAGTGAGAAAATCATTCTGTGTTGTGCTACTTATAAACAAAGGTAGGGCATCTAGTTCCAAAGAGGTCATTTTTCTACAGTATTCAACATTCATTAGACCTATTATTGAGTACAATGCCCTCTTTAGAATGTACCTAACCAGGCACATCCAACAATTGGAATGTTCACAGAGATTCCTCACTAAAAGGATACACAGTGTAAGTAACATGTCCTATGCAGACCACCTCAAAGCCTTATCCTTGTATTCTTTTCTCCTACAGGCTGTTGAGGGGAAATCTATGTCTGGCATACAAGGCATTGTCAGACCACCTCCCACCCATATGAACCTCCAAGATATCCACAAAACAAACAGCAGGAGATTTATCCATTCTAAGGTCTTAAACCTTGCCTGTGATATAAATAGGACCTGCTGGAGAGACAAGTATGTACCCCAGAGACTATCCTTCTCTGGAACAGGGTCCCCATCCATATGAGACAGAGTTCCTCCCTAACCCAATTCAAGAGTAACTTGGACAGTAGGATGGGGAATGAGAAATTCTTCCCTGATCTGGCACCTACGTCTCTGGTGGACCCAGTCAGCCAGTAAATGGTTCAACTCCCAGGCTCCTGCTTGTATAAGTTTCATCTCCCAAACTCCTGCTAACTAATAATAAGTGTAACAGAACTTGCCTGAGATTTGGGTTGCATAGCTAGGCTTAAAAAGGTTCTTGTGTTTGTTAGCCTAGTACACATCTATGAACCTATGAACCTATGAATGGACAACAGTAACAGTCATTCCTTTGCATAAATGTGGGGTTTCAACGGACCTGGATAATTATGTATGGTAATAATAGACCCATAGATTTGGCCAACCTCATAAAGGATCATTATGGAATTAATAAATAAGAATATAAATGTCAAATGTCTCTCATGTCTCAAAAGTCTCTTTCTGTGCAAGGATCAATGCATTGTCTTAACCAAGAAACTTGTGCAATACTAAAGTCTCGTGAAAGTAAATGTTCAGTTTGAAAAGTGTTAAAATATGTTTCCAGTTATGTGCAATATTAGCCTGTCTACCTGCATGTCTGTGATGTAATAACTAGGTGTTGTATGTGTAAATGTCTGTGAAAGTAGTCTGTATGTTGTCTGCACATTGAGTCCAGAGACATGGAATTTTGTTCAGTTTTTGCACTTGTGTGATTTCTGAATGACAATAAAGTTTACTTTGACTTTGATTTTATAAGTAACCTACAGACTCTCAACCGAACCCAGTTTGGATTTGTCAAGGGCAGATCCTGCCTACTGAACATGTCTAACTTCTTCAAAAATGTTACTATAGCAATGGATATGGATGAATCAGTACATTCCACATATCTGTAGCTTGCTGAGGCATTCAACACCATACTGCATTCTGGTATCACAGATAAACTCTCCCAACTAAATGTAAATCCCTACATAACTAATTGGATAGCAAATTGCCACACAGGTAGAACCCAAGAAATAAAGATGGACAGTTGCATCTCCTCTAGAAAGCATATCACCAGCAGTGTATCCCCAGGTTCAGTCCTTAGGTCTCACCTCTTTGGTATTTATATCATGGAGGTCAAAGCGACTGCTAAGGGTTTGCAGATGTCCAAGTTTTCAGATGACTGCAAACTTTGTGTCATCGTAAACACCCCAGTATACCATGATCCTCCAAAACAGAATATACCAAAGAAATAGCATGTATATAAACCATGGACTTAAACTAAATGCCAAGAAATGTATAATCGTATCCTTCAACAATCATAACTCCTCTTGTAACTATCACATTGACAACCCACCTCTGAATATTGATGCAATAGTCAGAGATCTGAAAACTCATGCTGAAAATTAACTGATTTTTGATCACCACATATCCATTATTGCAAGGAAGTTCTTTTTTATCACCCAGATATCTCTAAAGGTACATTATTCAGGATCAGGGAGGAAATCATTCCACTGTGCATGGCATTCATTAGGCTGACCATTGATAATAATGCAAATTTAGGCATGTTCTTGTCCAAACACTTGTTACGACTAGAATGACCACAAAACATCTTTACATTTTGGCATGCTCATAAGACTACCTCACTAAGAAAATCAAAAGCATAAATAGTAAAAGTTATGTGGGCCATCTCAAAGCCTTGTCTGTTTTTGCAGTATCATATAACCTACTGAGAAGTGACCTCTGCCTCATGTATAGAACCTCAACAGACCCATCAAAAGGTGACATAAGCTCTCACTCTATGGATCTCAATCTTTTCTGCAGCATAAAAAACATGCTGGAGGGACAGGTATATTTCAAACAGAACTACACTCTGTTGGAACCATCTTCTATTCAATATAAATCAAAGTATTTACTCAACTCTATTTAAACATAATCTTGATGAATGGCTAGGACCTGGAAATTCATCCCTGGTTTAGAACCCTTGTCATGTATGGATAGAGGCAACAAATAAATATACTAATCTGCCTTTGCTTTGCCTATCTCTGGGATATTTGTACACAAAATATAAGGGCTAATAACTACCATGGGATTGTAAAGTTAGGCTTCTTAATATCCTCACAGATCAATAGCCTAGTAAGTACCTATGGATCTATGAATTTTGCAGTCTCTCTCTCTTTTTATTATTTCTTATGGGTCTTTTAACAAATTAGCAGAACTTTATTGTTACTCCACAAAACTTTTATTTTGGATTGAGTCCAAAATCAGTTTGTAAGAATGTATTGTGCAATATTTCAAGTTGTGCCATGAATACTTCTAAGATAAATATGCTGAATTTTTTTCAAGATATTTCTTACTGACAATGTTATGACTGCTTGATTATTTAGATATTTTATCATAACTTTATTAAAATGCCACATTACTACTCAAATATGAAAAATGCCATCAACACAACTTCATGTCACAAAGAACAGCAGAGTCCTTCCACATTGCCATTGCAAAGGGTGATTTTGGAAAGAACACATTTCACACTCTTTGTGATATTGCCTTTTAATATGGAATTGCACAATGGCACTTTGGTCTTAATTCATACATCTATAAGATGTTCATTTTTACATTTTTTGTGTTACAAAACACTACTAACTGATGAAATCATGAGTTTGTCTTTAATACAGCAAACATTTGTCTGCAGCTTTACTAAAACATACATTTTACATCACTTTTAAATACATCATATCTGAGACTTTGGCAGCTTCAAAATGTAGACCTCTCAAGAGAAAGCTTAAAACTTTGTTGCAAAGTATAACTACCTGAGAAATGACTCAGCATTTAAACCTGTGGGAATATACAACAAGTTATTTCAGTATCCATCAGAAATGTAGCTGTGGCATGGATACTGCTATCTATTTTATATAAAATCTAGTCACAGTACTGATTAAAGAAGTAGGTTCATAGGAGATTACTTAGCTAATGGCTCAAGAGACCTTATAAGCCTAGCCATTATTATTTGAATTTTACCCAATTTTTGATTCCTAAGGGCTTGAGGATGGCTTATGTTTACGCTTATGCTTTTCAGTATTTTACCAACTGGCCCTATCCATAAGGGACATGGGCACAAGCCCATGAGTGAATTTATGATTCCCTATCCATTGACCCAAACTGCATTTGAATAGGGTCAGGGAAGTGCTCAGCTTTACATGAATAAAAAGCCTGTTCAGGGAAGCGGTAATCTCTGAGACACATACCTGTTTCTCCAGCATGTTTTGTTCATGCCACAGGCCAGGTTTAAATCCTTATGATCATGTGGCCCTCATGCAGTTTGTCTTGCAAATGTGTAACAGTTCCATCAAGGATGGATGTGAGAGTGACTTGTAGATTTGATAGTCAGTAGTAGACAGAGTAAAGGGATAGGGCTTTTAGTCAATCCAATATGACATGTTGTTTGTACCCTGTATATTTTTTGTAAGGAACCTCTGAGGACATTCCAGCTGTTTCAAGAACCTGGTTAAGTACATGCTGAAAGGTGCATTGTACTCAATTATTGGTCTGATGAGAGATGAGTGCAGGTAGTCTATAACTTCCTTGCCTCTGGATACTATGCCTTTGTTTATTAGCTATGCCTCATAGAAGGACTTCCTCACTCTTGCAGACACATGGTGGTCAAAGCTCAGGCTACTATCTGTGTACCTAGATTTCTCACCTCTGAGTCCACTCTTAGGCATTTGCTATTAATATTGCAATTTACAAGGGTATTTGACTTCCCAAAGGGTATGATTATGCATTTTTTTGCATTTACTTTTAGGTAATGGTTCTGGTATGAGCCATTTGTCTGATTCAGACCCTTTTGAAGAATATCTATATCATTGGAGGATTCAATGATTGTCCCCAACTTTCAGTCATCAACAAACTTAGTCAGCCAAAGGCCTTCTATTTTAACATTGACTTCAGAGAAGTATATTCCAAACAGGAATGGTCCCAGCAATGGGCCCTGTGGCACGCCACTAGTAACTGGCCTCTTGCTGGATTTGGATTATCCCACTCTAACATGTGCCTTGTCTGTGAGTCATTTGGCTATCCATCTAGTGATGTAGTGATTTATATCCAGCTTTGTCAGTTTATCTTTAATACCCGAGTGGGGATTTGTGTCGAGTGCCTCAGCCAGGACAAGGTAGGTGATATGTACTGTTTTACTGTCATTCATGACCCTAGTGGCTTTCTCAAAAAAGTTCACCAGACAGATCAGGCATGACCTGCTCTTGCCAAAGCTAAGCTGGGTTAGGTCCAGTGTTTAGAGTTCTCCTGTATCATTATTTATCAGGTCTGTGATTATTCTTTCCATGGTTTTGCATATAAGATTAGTCAATCTCATGGGTCTGTAACTCCCTGGGTCTGTTAATGGTCTCCCTTTATGCAGAAGGATAACTGCTGCTGTCCTTCAATCCACAGTGATACAGCCAGTCTGGAAGCAAGGGTTAAATAAAGATCCTAGTGGGCCTGATAGATCCTATTTTGAGTTATTTAAGAAGCATCCTGGATATTGTCTAGACCCACAGAAGCCATGTTTTTGCTTTAGAGAGTGCAGGTGGGGACCTGTTCTTTTGTGATAGTTGGAAGAGGAATAATGGAGGGTATTTCTTGGTGGGTTACTGGAGGTGATGTTGGGTAGAATTTGAGCTGAATTCATCAGTCAACAAATTTGCTATATCTTCTGGCTGGGTATAGGTGATGCTTTCTACAAATAACTCAGCACATTGTTGGTTGTTGCTCTTAAAGATTGTGGGCATAACTGAAAAATGCATTATGGGTATCCTTAGTTTGGGACATTATTTTTGCCTCAATTCACTTTCAAAGACTTGCCTAGTCCCCTGATTTGCTTGTTAAAATTGATGAGGGTGCTATTGTTTTCTTATATATGTTTTCTCTTACTTCTATATAGGATTTTCTTTCTTTTGTTGTACAATCCACTTATACCAGGGGACCACCAGGGGAGGCTTGTTTTTGCAGTTTGTCCTAAGCCTATTTTGGTCTGGTACTGCCATTTCTATGTAGTTGCTTATATGGTCAAATAGGGCTTTTGTGCATGCTTCTGCCTAGGCTTCTGTATTTTCTGGGTTTGTAGGAGCTTGGAAATTAGCTATGCCATCACTTAATAGGAAACAGTTTGCCTTAGAAATGTTCTTAAAGGTTTTGGGGATTGCTGGGGTTCTAGTTTTATATTTAATTCAAGGGAGGCCACTTTATGATCTGATATGACCAGTGAGGACATTACACTGGGGGGAAGCTGCAATGCTCTCCCATATTTCTGAGCACTGGGTCTAGGAAATTTGTTCCCTGGTGGGAGTGATAACTAGCTGCTACAAGAGATTTGCATTGACAAAGTCTAGAAATCTTTGAGACTGCATGTTAGTTGTCATGTACACTTCCCGGTTAATGGAGAGGCAGATGAAATCACTCATGAGCATGGTATTGGGCTCAATGGTAAGAGACGCAAGTAAATTCAGGTATGAGGTATGTTTTTTCTGATTCATGTTGGGAGACCTGGAGCTAGCAAGGATATGGTAAAGGATTTTTCCTTTGGTTAATTTGACATAGAGTAGCTCAAGCATGTCATATTACTTGACAACTCCTGAGGTGTGCTTATACTTCATGTGTATGGATAAACCTCCTCCTTTTGTCCTTTCTTGTGTAGCGGGTGGTCAGAATAAGCAAAAGGCATTATAGCCTTGGACTGCTGGGATATATTCTGTGGCTTTGAAGCATGTCTCTGTAACTGCACAGATGTTAGCATTCTCCAGAGTGATGAGTCTTTCAAGGGAGTGCATTTTCTTGCTGAGACTTTTAGCATTGAGCAGCAATACCTTTAGCTTATCCTGTGAAGATTTGCTATATTGGATGATTTGTCTGTTTGGCAATGCCTAAAAAAAGGCACAATAGGGATGGGTAATGTTTTGGCCAATATCTAAAAGCCTAGTTGTGACAAGTGAAGACCATCCCTGACAAAGAAAAATGGCCTGTCAGTCATGTTCTCCCAGGTTGACAAATATTAGATATTTTTGGGAGGACACCAGTATCTTTGAAAATTATTAAACTCAATCATTTTCTGTTGGTTATGTGTCATCCTTGGAGAAGGTAGAATTCTGCTCAGTGCTAGGCTCATACTCACCTGTGACATCATTTCTGAGAGCTCAGTCATGTCTCTCTTCATATAGTGCAAGGAGGTGGGTCTCATTTCATTTACTCCTACATGGACTATGATTGAGCCATACTGATACTTGGGTTTTAGTGACCTGGGTGCTTGCATGAACTGGTGAATCCGGGCCACTGACAGACAACTAACTGTAACCTTCGCTTTATCCAACCTGGTGAGAGGGACATCAGTGTGCCTCACACTGAAGTCTCCTATGAGCAAAATATTGGGTTGTGTAGTGTTACACTTTATGGGCTTAGTAGATGAGACACTATGAGATATAGTTTTGTGTGTTGTGGTGAGAGCTGTCTTGGTTGTGTAATGTGGAATGTCTAAGGACTATGTCTGGGAGGCCATTAAGGTTTGGCTAAGTTATGTGTGAGCACTTCCCCCTATGTGGGTCTAGGAGTCTAGTCCTTAGTAAGTGCAGTCAGTGTTGTGTGTGTATGTAAGTGACAACCTGTTTGGCATTTTTTGGGTCTATATGTGAGAGTCTGGCCTCTAGTGACATTGAGTAACTAAATCTCTCACATACAGTATTTGTCTGTTTCAGAATTAAATGGTTGTCAGTGAATATGAGGCAATTGCTACATTGCCTCAGGATGCCTGTGTCTGCCAAGCTAAATGTAGAGAAAGCAGGAAAGTGCCTATCCATGGTTGTAGGTCGTTGATATGTGCATTACATGGGAAAAGAATGGGGGGCTTTTTGCAATGAAATGAGGGATGGATGCTTACATAGTGTAATCTACAACTATCCTATTCTTTGATGCTGCTCAGTGTGCAAACCAGTTTTTGTTTGAGCACAGATAGTTCTGAATACTGTAATAATGTAATCTAGAGCTAACTAAATGTAGCTCTGCTCAGCACACAAACTAGCTGCTTCCTGAGTAGAGTGGGAATGTGGAAAATATCAGATGTAGTTTTTATAGAGAAAAGTACAACTTCCAGAGATTGTGTATATACAGAGTACCAGTAACAGCTGCTGTGCAAGGAGCAGCATTGCGCAAATGCAAGCTTATATACAAGCAGCAAAAAAGCAACTTTTAATGTAAGTATGCCCACAGGCCAACCAGATAAGGACACAATAAGCTTTCCACCAGCAATTCCCAGCTCAGATAGGTGAAATCAGCCTCATCTTGTAACAAGACTGGTGATGTAGACTGTCTTAATCTAAAATGACTAGTTTAGAGCCCAAGTGTTAGGAAACCACAAAACAGATGAATAAATAAGCAGATAAAATGTACTTTGAGTACTACAATTGCAAAACAACATCGTTTAAGCAATGGAAAAAATGCAGCTTAAAACTCTAAGCAAGTACAGGAAAATCAACAAATAGCACAGGAATATTTCAGAGTGCAATGAAAACGAGCAATACATGTACAAAATAATACTTCATTTTGTTTGTCTTGTCAATAATGGCTTTAGATGCAAGCAAAAATCATCACCAAGTGATCCACAGCTCTGTATAACTGAACCAAGACTAGGCAAATGCAAGGCTTATATACAAGCAGAAAAAAAAACAAGTTTTAAAGTAGGTATGCCCATAGGCCAATCAGTTAAGCACACAATAAACTTTTCAACAGTAACTCCCAGTTCAAATTAAGTCAGCCGTCTCCTGCAAAAAGAGTGCAGACTTTGGCCCTCTTAATGTAACATGACTGATTTGGTGCCCAGGTAGTAGGGAACCACAAATACAGATACCTAAAAGCACTGAAACAGCAGATATAATGTATTTAGAGTAATATAACTGAAGAACAGTAGCTCTTACAGCTGTAGAAAAAATGAATAAAAAGAAGAAATGTGTTTGTTTACATTAAATTAATGAAAAAGTTAAACGGTTTTATAAGGATGTTAACTAAATGCATCACCTTTTAGTCATACAAAGACCAAAGCAAGTCCCACAGGCAGTATCAACATTGCATTCATTCTTCTTTTTTTTTGTCATAAACAGTAAAATGTGGTGATCAGTGTGCAAGTGACATGTTACTCTGCACTGTATTCACCAGTGAACAAGGCTCTCAGAAAGCTGATCAAACTGGGGAATAAAGGTTTTGGGATAAAAGTGCAGTCTCTGTAGACAAGTATATTTTTCTGTTCTAAGAGTTTGGGTCCAGTTTTCATGCATAAGCAACATAAGCACCTACTAGATCACAGTCTGGTAATATTCAGGTAGGTATGTGTGTGTGTGTGTGTGTGTGTGTGTGTGTGTGTGTGTGTGTGTGTGTGTGTGTGTGGTAACTTAAAATATGGTAACATTTATCAGGATATAACTGTTTTCATTCAATCATAGGCAAATATTAGTGAGGTTCTCAGGGCAAAGAGAATGTGACTATTTTGATTGGGGACTCTGTGTCAGGAACAAACTGATCTACAGTGCCTTGATTACAGTAGAACAATTGAGGATGAGAGTTTCTGGGTAAGTGCATGCATATAAAGTAAGATGAAAGTTATTACTATGAGAAAAACATTCTTTACTTCCTCAACATTAAACATGAGATGTATATCCATTCAGAATTCAGCTGTTCTGTTGGAGGGGAGTCAGGGGTATATGTACATAAGACAAAATATATCCAATGAATAAAACAACTGTGACAATATTTACTTGGTAACTATTTTTGTGACTCCTTTATAGTCAGTAACTGCTTTTCTTATCAGAGGGAACATATTTTAGTGGAAGCATAAGTGTAAGAAAGGAAGGGATATTTTCCTGCATTTCATGAATGAACTGATGAAATATACATTTTGACTTTCAGAATTGCTCTAGTTTTACATCTGAATGGCATACCTACACCAGGTTTTCATGCTTAGAATACCACAGCCACATGCTCATTAAATTTGGCTATTAGAAAACATAAAGCCCAACTGTATGGCAATGTGAGATAAAGCCATGACTGTGTCCTTGATGACATGAGTTCTAATAGTGGCTCAGGTGCTGGGAGAGCCATGCATGATGGAGTATTGATCTGCATGGCCAATGACTTGCCCATCTTGTGAAATGGTTTTAGCTGACTGATCTCTGCCATAAAATCAGAGGCTTGCACAGCCCCAAGTAATGGCCAGGAATAGGGACATGGGCTTTGTAGTGCTAATCCTGTGGTAGCAGCATTCATTAGCATGCATATAGTAGAACGCATGTGCACTGCAAAACCATAACATACACCAGTGACAGTGCAGATTATTGCATCACCCAAAAGAGGAGAAGCTAAAGAAAAGTAGAAGTATTCCAGTTATCCTTGCTAATGAGGGATTCATGTAGGGTCCCTTGATTGACCAGAGGAGATGACAGCTGTAAGGTTTAAGTCAGGGACAAAATCAATTATATCAGACCTCCCCTAAGACTCTTTTGTGCTTCTAGTTTGGATGGTCTGCAATGGAGTTTGGCTAGAGGAAGACCAAAGGTACATAATGAGTCATACCACTAACAACTTTAATGCCTGCCTTGATGATGGCTTTCTCGAGTTAACTCTCACCTGAGTCAGGACCATATTGGCACAGACTGGGAATAAAGTAGTTGATACTCATTTGAATGGGTCTGACGTTTGGCAGGTAAGGAGGCACAAACACATACAAAAGCACAGAAAGTAACAGCTGTTTGATAACTAATACTGTGTGACACAATGCTGTAAACAGGTTACCCTGAAAATACTAAAATGGAATATACCATTTCCCTCACTAAAGAAGTGAGTTGACCCCACTCCTCAAAAAAAAGGCTTTGTTTCAGGTTCACTGAAAGTGGCTTTCTTCTGGTGTTCTGCTTAATCTGTTTGCAGTGGAGGGTTTTGCAGCAATTCCATTCAGTCATCACTAATCTGAAATATAAAACAGCAAACACCTATATAATTGTTTTTATTACAAAGGATAACAAAGACCACATCAAAATTAGGAATACAATATTACACAAATTATATTGTCTGTTTACCTAAAAGTGATGTTTTCAAAAATTTTAAACTTTATGGAAAATGACTGAATATTGAACAAGCACGCAGATAATCATGATGCAGTTGTTTCATTACTTCATCAATCTAGAAACATAAAATAGGCATTGTTTACACATGAATATTTGCACAGACTGTTCTAAATATTTTTATCTTAACATAGCATGTTGTTTTAATATATTACCCTGGTTTGAAAGGTGGCATTGAAATTCCAACACGTCTATTCATATATTCCATTGTATTTGGTTTCTATAAGCTTTGGGTAAATGGCTATTTTCTGTATGGAAATGCAGCACATATTCAGAAGACAATTGTACTTAGTTCGTATTGTCTCAGAAGAGAAAATATTTATATGCTTTTCTCCAAAGAGTGATTGTTTATGTCACTAGAAAGGTACATCATCATGTGTTTCTTTACTAAGAATGAAAAATATATCACCAAAAACTCTCCCCTGGATTCAGTAAACTTCCATGCAGGAATAGCATATTCCTGCATGGAATGGACCATTCCCGTACAGCACAGCAGCTCACCATGCATATTCATGAAGGCATGCTGCCATGCTGTAAAATGGACACAGTTCCGTGTACGAGTGCAGTGGGTGTGTCTGAGAGCAGTACTCTCACAATACACACACCCATGCTCACCAGAATTGCCGTGCAACAATTTAAATAGAGTGAGAAAGCTCATAACAGCCCCAACCCGTCAGGTTAGGAAATCTGGACAAAACCATAAGAGACAATCGTCCCTACAAAGCCAAAAAGTTGATAGAAAAACAGGTTTAGCATTAGCATGAATTTTTGTCAGGGTATGAAGTACATACACACACCTCCCAACCCATCAGAGTAAGAAATCTGGACAAAGCCATAAAGGACAATTGTCCCTACAAACCCAGAAGGTTGATAGAATAACAGCTTTAGCATTAGCATGGATATTCTGAAGGGTACGAAGTAAAAAAGACAACAAATAATTTTTTTTTCACTTATGCAATAAAGTTTAAGCATAGCTATGTGGGTGTGCCCATTGCTTAGCTATGCTTAGCTCAGCTGAAACAGCACAATAATTTAAATAGCTATAGACATCAAGCACACACATAAGTGCAATAGTGAAACAATTCGAGCATATGTCTTGTATGTAGTCATTAACAGTTTGAGCCCTACCAAGCCCATTTCCATTTTGTATGTGTAAACATTACAATTTTAATTTATTTATTTATGTAGGAAGTAACTTATATTTCCCAACCAGAGTAGTGTATTAGGCCCAGATGTGAGGTGTCAGTGTAATAAAGTAGTGAAACCCCACATAAACACAAGTGACCCATACAGTATAGTCACATAAGAATTAATGTAATGACAGCACATTGGGGGATGTCAGGGAAGGTAAACAAATGTATATTATGCAATGAATGATGAATCAATCCCGTACAGGTGGTAGTCCAATAAAATAAAACATAAGCAAGGCTAAGCATTGCACAGCTAAGCTGACCAAGTGTAAGCATTGTGTACATATGAATACTAATCAATGAGTAGACCAGCTAAGTGGATTTGCTCATTGGTAAGCAATGCTGAACATGCCCCTTTAAGCACTGCCAACTTTAGCTAAGCAGGTTTGCCCGTAGCTTAGCTTAGCTCAGCATATTCAAAGCCATCCAATCAAGGCAAAGGGTGGGAAATCAGCCGTATTTAAACCCGGTAAATGGGAATACAGCTCATAACTGGTTGTAGCTTCCCACTGTAGGCAGCATGGCAGGTGTTGGAGAGGCCATACGTTTTCGGGCACAGCACTGGGGCATACAGAAGTCCAAGGTCATGGTAGGACTCCTGGCAAAAAACATGTCATGAGACTGCTCCAGGACCAGTACCAGGACTCCCAATATAAAGCGGAATCCTGGGAAAGTCTCACCTGTGATCTCACCAGTGCCACTGGTAACCCTCAGACTGGTGAGCAGATCCGGCACCACTTATGCTGACCTGAAATGGAGGAAGAGGGAGTTCTTGGAAAAGTGGGTCCAAGAAGCAAGGCAGAGGGGTGATGTCTCAGCAGTGTGTAAGTATTCATAGCAATAACTGTTTACCAAAGTCCAGCCTGTATATGTGATGGATAGGTATTCCTAAATGTTTCTCTATTTTCATTATAGCGCCAGCTAGGTGGGCTGTGAATTAGGAAGCCCATGCCAGTAGGGTGCAAAGGCTGCATTATGAGGCTGGTGAGTAACAATCCCGCTTGTAGTGGTCATAGCAAATAAATATAAAGGAGTAGAATGTCACTGGGCAGTATAAAAATGTGCATGGTTTGTACTGAATAAACCAGACAATATGACAGTAATAGTCCCATATAGGTCATATTTAAATAAAATTGTAACTGCCTGGCAATAAAGTTCTAAATCCTGAACTGGTTGCGTTTACTCTGGTATTGTATGGCTTGACATATTGCATTCACCAAGATCTGATATCGGAATAGTAATGTTGTGTTAATCACTGTTTCCCACACTGTGCTACATAAAAATATGTCTAAGAATGTTTGTATAAGAATATTGTAATTACAAGGTCAGATTGTACAACCAAGAGAGACTTATGTAGAAAACACTGAAAGAAGAACTTGCAGTTTCCTAACAGCTCATTCTGATGAAACACACATTGGTGTATTTTTAGCAGACACAGCCATGGTTTGAATCAGGGAGTGGTAGTAAGCTGTATGCATAATTTTAACTAGGATTTTGGGAATATGTGTAGAAACAGATAGTGGTAACAAACATTCCCCCCACAGGTCTTCCAGGTAAGAGAAGTAGAAAGTAGCTATAAGACGGATGAATTACACACTGTGTACAAACATACCCCTGCTCAAACCAAGGCCATAGGGTATTGTAATAATACCTGTAGAGTAATAATTAGAGCAATGATCAAGTTGTGAGTACTGCAAGGATATACAAGTTGTTAATTGACATCTCTCTCTCCCCCACCATATCTGCAACAACAATCTAAACACACAAATCAATGGGTATGTTTTGCACCAAATCTACTGTTGTGACATATGTCCTATTGTTCAACAAATATTGAAATTTGTTTCTATTAATGTTCCATGTTGAAATACTATCATTGGTGGCCTGTTGCTATCAATGTAACCTGAATGCCATTGTAATGGCCACTGTGGTTCAATATATGCATGTGTTCTGTTTGCTATGCAACTGTTCCAAATCTGTTGTTTTGGGATAATGGGAATATCTATGCATGCTGTTATAACTAATCCTGGATTGTGTTGACTATTACTAACACACAAATGTTCTAAAACTGCAACACCATAGCACGTTTTGGAAGGCCGGTCCCAGTGGAACCACCTCTCCCACCTCATCTGGCTGTGGAACTGGGCCCCAGCACATCTGAGACCCACCCCTGGACCTCCTCGTCCACTGGTCCTTCACCACCTCTGGGTGGAACCACCTCAGTGGATGGGGCTCACCCCCCCCGTGAGTGAGCGCGGACAGAATACAGTCACCTGAAGCCAGGTCCAGGGATAGGTGCGTAGTGAGCTCCAGAAAGACATTGGAGATTTGCTGTGCCAACTTGAGGGATGTGTGGTACAATTAGGGGGTCAGCCTACCCCTCCTACTCAGCCCCCAGCACAGCCACCTTCAGAGCCATGAAGGTGCACTAGTGACTGCCCATGGGTGGGGATCTCATTTCCCCTGTTTCCAGTGTTTGGGGGCTCATGGGGTTCTGATTTCCAAACACTCCTCCCCATCCAAGGTGTTTACCCCTCACATGTGTCATGAATACTGCTCCTGTATGCTGTCTTGTCTGTGTTGTCTGTCTTTCTACCCAACTTACCTCCCCAAATATAGCTATTATCCTTCCCCAACATCCTACTCTCAGCTTTAAAAAAAAAAAAAAAAAAAAAAAAAGACAATTTGTTCCCAAAAAAGAATTTGCCCAACACATAGCTGTCCATTTCACACACGTGTCTTCGGGACACATGTGCTCTGGTCTAAGCATCACAATACATTATTGTTGTCCTCTCCCTTTTACCAGGGGATTGAGTGACCAAATATACCTCCAGATTCAGTATATATGCACAGCTGTTGCTGTAGAAGAAATGGACAGCTATGGACCTTCCCTACACCTGTCCTGCACATCTCTAGCTACTTTCCCTATTGTCTTTCCCTCTGCATGTCTGCTTTTTCACCACTTTCCTATCACCCCCTTTTTATTTTCTTTTAAATAAGTTAACGGGGGTGGGATTAAGCAAGAGTAATCTGTTTTAAGCAGTAGTAAGTGGGATTAAGCCTGTTTGCATGGCGCTAAGCAATGTCTACACAGATTAAGCACTTTAAGGCTAACTGTCTGTAAGCATATTTAACCAAAAGTTAGCATTGCTTACAGCCACACAAACCCACACAAACCTGCATACAACTGCTTAAAAGTGCCTTAATCACTTTGTATCCAACATCCATTGTTCTGCCCAGCAACAAAATAATCAGCTCTTAAAAGACTTGAACTCAAGGCCCTGCATACCATAGCTGCAGCACTTTACCACTGAGCCATCTGAGCTGTCGATACACCTGATGCTTTTTCAAACATATGCAACTCAGTCATTCAACAGTAGGGGAAATGTATTTATATATGCATATATATATATATATATATATATATATATTGTTATGAAGTGCATTCAGGTATTGGAATCACACTCTGAACCTCTTACTGCAACAGATCTGACAAAAGGCTGTGTAAATGGGGGTGAAGGGGCCCAAACTAGGGACCTCTTGTAATTATTGCCCTTATCCCTTCCATTACAGCAGAACTGTTCTGCCTTGCAACAAAATAATAAGTAAAAACAAAAAAGAAACAAAACAAAGCAAAAAAAAAAAAAAACACTGAGCCGATCTACGACTGTTGATGGTAAAAATCTTACTTTATTCACTCCACAAAATTAAAACAAGAGTAAGCGCTTTCACAATCAACCTGATCACTTCCTCAGACTGCCATTACATTCAACCACACATTATTTAAACATTTCATTAGCCAATCAGTTATATTGAACAATAAAACAATCAGGATGGAAGGCAATTAATTCAAGCTATTGAATAAAGACTTAGGAGTTAGTATCCCCATTATAAACTATTAACACTTTTGTATCATTACTTAAAACATTATGTATTCTAGTTAAATCACATAAAAGTGGTAAAAATACATATTTTGTAACAAATATATGCATATATAAATAAAAAAGGCTTTCTTAGTATAAATAATTAATGTCTGAGTGTTAATGCCTTAAGGTAGGTTTTCAGTGACACTGTCTCATTGATACCAAACAGTTTATCTGCATTCAGTTGTAGAATCCACCTTTGTTCTGCTGTTTCTGTCCTATTTTTCAAGTCTCCCCTCTAATCTTTTCCTCCAGTACTTCTAACACAAAAAAAATTAAAGACATTTTCAGTCCCTTCTGCTTCTACGTGTTTAGCTAGGGCACTAGTTTCTTTCTTATTCCCTATGTCTCTGACATGTTCCAGTATCTGTTCTTTTAGCATCCTATTATTTTTTCCTATATAGAAAAGGTACATCTTTGTTGTAGAGATAATATAAGAAGCATACTGAACGTTAAACAAATGTCCACTAATGAGAAAGTGAATTTAATATGTAGTCTGTTGGAAATTACTCTTGAGAACAATGTGTTCACTTTCAGGGAAGAACTTTATTTGCAGAAGATAGGCGTAGCTATGAGCACAGCATGTGGCAATAGCTACGCCAATCTAGCCTTAGTTCAATGAGAGAATACATTCTTTCTACAAGTAAATGAGCTGATTCAACATTTATTATGCTACAGATGTTTTGTGGATGACATGTTTTTTCTATGGGGAGGTACCGTACAACAAGTGAACATGTTTTTAGAATATCTGCATACAACGTCATTTTTTGAGATTCACCTGTAAATTATCAGCTGAACAACTGGAGTTCCTAGATGTGTTAGTAAAAAGATTTGATCTTGGGAGGCTAGAATCTACTAGAAAGAATTCTTTACTGCATAAAAACAGTATGCACCCGAAACATATTAGTAGGAATGTTATGAGAGGACAGATTCTTAGAACTATGAAACTTCATAGTAATGATAAGCGACTAGTAGAAGCATTACAACTCCTTAGTAAAGAATTCTTAGAAAGGGGGTATTCTAAGCAGGAGATAGATATTTTTATGAAAGATCTATATAAAGAAAAGAGCAGCAAAGGTAAAGCATATTTTTCACACCAGGAAGCTCAAGACATAAGAACAAGCAATAACAAAGCTGAAAGAATTAGATTCTTTATTTCTTTTTACAAGTGGTGTGAATGTATTTTGTGTTGTCTTTGATTGGAATACTCTTACATCTGTCGAAGAATTGAAGGAGGTAGTAGGTGATACACTCCATTTTTCATTTAAAAATAAAAAAAATCATTGAAGCAACAACTATGTTATAGAACACAGGGACCTAAGGCAATGAATAGATCACAAAGATTAGGGACTTATATGTGTAGGAAATGCACAGCTTGTAAACATATATATTCAAATATGACATTTACCCATTCACAGCTTAACTTTGAAATACAAGCAAAATTCTATGCAGACTCCAGGACTAAAATGTTCAGCAGGATTCAGGAAGGCTTACAATGAGTTTAAGAGTAGTGTAAGCCTCGTGTAAGCCTCCCGATCCAGGAACAGCCCAGACCTCCATGTAAGAGACAGCTAAAACGCCTCTTACACGGATCAAGGTGGAATGCTCAATACCTCATTTGCAGCTGAAAGATATGTAAATGAGGTATTTGAGCGATCCAGGAAGCTCAAAGCAGTCCGTAACGGACGTTTTAGTTGGAGAAATGTACTCAGCTGACAACTGAGTACATTTCGCAAAATTGACAATGGAGCTATGTCAGCTCCAAATAAAGGGTGCATATGTTTATTTAGCATGCCAATGGCCAAATATGTGGCCATTGGCATTAAAAAGGGGTTGCAAAATAACTTAAAATAACTTTTTTTTTTGTGGGATTTTGATGTTTAACTTCAGCGCACACCAGCAAACGGGTGCGCTGCTCAAAAGTAAAACCGGCTTATAAGCCCACAATTGTGGGATTTATGCATTACATGGAATGACAATGCAGGGACTAGCAGACCAAAACAATATGGCCTCCGTGTAGTGCTTGTCAAGGGAAGCTCCGTGTAAGACATGTAACTTAGCATGACTCTGCAATCTCAAGTAAATGAGGGTTACAATACTGAATCACTCTGCCACACACGTAATCAGCACTTTCTCGCTACTGTAAGAGTTGTAGAAGGGGGAGGAATAGAGTAAGACGTAGGGTGACATCATGGGGAATGAAAGAAATAAATGTATCACATTGGAGGGCAGTGTAATGTGACAGATGACAGACAGACATCAGGGAGAGAGGTGTGTCCCAACAGAACACTAGGAAAGTCAAGAAATAGAGGGTGCACACTATCCCTACACTCAAACTTTCTCGATATATCGCATGCGCACATGTGCGCGTGTAAAGGCAGGTTCAACATGTGGAGGCGTGTTGCAAACCGCTTACAACGGTTTTGCGTGCGGCAATGCGGTGGAAGGCAATGTAAACAGCAGGAAGCCTGTTGCCTGATGTATTAGGCTGTCTGCACGCATTTTACCATGAATCAGCCCAGTTCAAACTGTGTAAGGATGTGTGCGCGCGTTTAAGTCACTGTGAGCGTGCTTATGCTTGTGTGCACATTGCTCCCCTTGAGGAAACAGAAAGGAAAAGGAAACAACCAGATTACAGGAAGCTGCCAGAGGATACTGCTGGAGTTAATTGGTGGAAACAATTGAAGCAGGCAATTACACAGGCAGACTAGAAGCCCAACCCAGTACTTAAAACACTGCAAACAGCAGTGCAGGCTGTTTCTCACAAGAGATACTGCAAGAAAGGAGTAAGCTATCAGGATTGAAAACTGAAAAGCTGAACTCAGAGCAGAAATGCTAGGGGCTGCCATAGCTGTTATAATCAGGCATAGTGAATTGCTGAGGGTGGTGACAATGCAGATGCTGACAGACAACCCAGAGTGAGGAGAAGGAGGAGAGTATACAGGCCCAGGGTCACCTACCATGGGTTACATGAGCTGGAGATAGTAGAGCGCTACAGAGTGGACAGAGACCTTCTGCAGCAAATTGTTGAGCTGTGCAGGCCACGTTTTACACACAGAACCAACAGAGGGGAACCCATCTCAGTGAAAACCAAGGTATGTGTTGGCCTAAAAATACTAGCAACAGGTACCTTCCAGAGACCAACTGGTGATATGAAGGGGATATCACTGGCATCAGCCTCCAGGGTACTGCACCAGTTCCTGGATGCCATGTCAGCACATGTCGGTGAGCATGTATATTTCCCCAATGCCCGTGAGGTATTGGCCAGCAATATGCGTCTCTTCCAGCAAATAGCTGGATACCCTGAAGTACTGGGTGCAATAGATTGCACGCACATACGCATCAAAGCACCAGCCGGTGAGTGGGGTAGAGCCTATATTAACCACAAGGGATTCGCCTCCATCAACTGCCGGGTCGTGTGTGATGCCCAGGGCTTAATAATGAATGTGTGTGCTGGCTGCCCTGGGAGCTACCACGATTCCCACATCTGGCATCTGACGCAGCTGTACCAATCATTTGCCAGTGGGGACTTCCCACACTGACACCTAGTGGGGGATGCAGGTTATGCACTTGAGCGGTGGCTGATGACACCCATCAGAAATGCACACACACCTGAACAGGAACGCCATAATGAGGCACACGCACAAACACGTAATGTCATAGAGCGTGTGTTTGGGCTGCTCAAGTCATGGTTCCGGTGTCTCGACACATCTGGTGGAGCCTTGCAGTACACACCAACTACATGTACCCAAATGATCATGATATGTGCTATGCTACATAATATGATCCTGCGGAAACAGCTGCAGCAGGACCAGCATAGGGCTGGGCCAAACATACCCCACCATTGCCAAGGCCACCACAGGCAGAGGGTGACTCGGAGGAGAACAACCTGACCTTGTCCCAGTAGGCAGAAGGAGGCATGCCCAGTATGCCCTGGCCTTGGCAAAGAGGCAACACATAGCACATACACTGGCTCAGTAGGAACACTGGGATTGATAACCCCTCTGACTCACTCATATAGTAACAGGGATGCCTAACATGACACAACCTGCTTCCAAACATGTACAGGGGAGTGTAGTATGTGCATCCAACAGAGGCAGCCCTGCAGCACCACCTGAGGCATGGATGCCATATGTTAAGTAATGTAACACCATGTACCATATGCACACCTGAGGACCCTGACTAACATCCACCCTCACCAATCATAAAACCACAAAACACAAACCCACCTTCATAGGTACCACATGGGATAGGAACCTAGATGTAGTGCTACCCAATGCCAGAAGTATAAACAGCAAGATGCGTGCAATGTAAACACACACAGTATAGAGAATGTAGATATCAGTGCTGTAATAGAAAACTGGGTCAAAGCCCACATCAGCACCCTAACACTACCAGGTCACACCTCATACAGTGTTGTACATGTGCAAAAACATGGAACAAGCTACAAAACGAGGGTGACCAGCAATAAATGTCATGGATAACCACACCCCCATGTTGGTACCACAACAAGAAGCAACATGGATTAGCCATGGTCAAATACCAATGGCTAAAACTGCCTACTACTATATAGCTTGCTGCAGACCACTGTCCTAGTAGCAGGAACTGCACCAGGCCTATGTTCATAGGTTCATAGGTTCATACTAGGCTCTCTGCTCTAGGGCATTTATAAGTCTAGCCCAGAGTTTTGTGGCTTCTGCCACCCCTGTAGTTTGAAGGATAATATGCCCATTATTTTTCTGTGCCTCTGTCAAGCAGTGACACTGAGGTTATCCCTGGGGTATACCTGTGATCTCCCATCCATTGGTCAAGATTTCTCTTGAACAAAGCCAGCGAGGTGCTCTGCCTCACATGTACTGGAATGTTGTTCCACAGCATAGGGAGTCTCTGGGTGATGAATCTGTCCCTCCAGCACGTCCTATTAATAGCCGTGTTGAGGTTTAAGTCTCTTGCCCTTGTAGTTCTGATGGATTTGGAGGTTTTGAGGTGAAGCATGTTCATTAATTTCGGGTTGGACATGGCCTTGTATGTCAGGCACAGGTCACCTCTGATCAGATGGGTAAGACTGAATAGAGCTGGAGTTGTTTCAGTCGGCAGCGAAGACATATTTTTGAGACCCTTTATCCTTCTGGTGAGGAATTTTGGGGCCTTTCCAATTGCTGCAGGTGTCGGGTCTGATACATTCCGAATGGGGCATTGTACTCAATCATTGGTCTGATGAGTGATGAGTACAGGGGAACAATGACCTCCCTTGATCTAGATGTGAATCCCTGCATGATCAGGTGGGCACTGTAGAAGGTCTTCCTAACTACTTTGGCAACGTGAGTGTCAAACGAAAGGTTACTGTCAACCTGGGTGCCCAGATCCCTGATAACCTCTTCTGTGCTTAGAGGATTGCCACCTATATGGTAACTAGGGGTAACCTTGTTTTTCCCGAAGGGTATGACTATGCATTTTTTAGCGTTTAACGTTAGGCCATGGCTCTGGCACCAGTTATCCGTTTCTATGAGACCCTTCTGAAGGATGTCTGTGTCAGATGGGTTTTCAACTATGGTTCCCAGTTTGCAGTCATCTGCAAACTTTGTCAGCCATAATCCTCCTGTGCTTGCTTGTACTTCTGAAAAGTAGATGCCGAACAAAAGTGGGCCCAGGACTGAGCCCTGTGGGACACCACTTGTGACAGGCTTGGAGTCTGACATGGCGCCAGCAACTCTGACCCTGTGGGTTTTGTCACTTAGCCAGTTTGCAACCCATCTTGTGACGTATGGGTCTATATTTAAGCTGTTGAGTTTTTCAATGATACCTGAGTGGGGTATTGTGTCGAAAGCCTCTGCCAGGTCAAGGTAGGCTGTGTGGACTGCCTTGCCCACGTCAATGGCCTTGGTGACTGTTTCGAAAAAGTCAACCAAGTTTAAAAGGCATGATCTGCCCTTGACAAAGCCAAACTGGGATGGATCCAAAGTCTGCAAGTCCCCTGTGTCTTTATTTATGAGTTCCATTATGATCCTCTCCATAGCTTTGCAGACCAGACTTGTCAAGCTGATGGGACGGTAGTTTCCGCGGTCGGTGGAGGCACCTCCTATGTGAAGTGATACCACCGTTGCCATACACCAGTCCTTGGGTACGTATCCTGAGGTGAGGCTAAGATTAAACAGCTGCCCTAACTGTGGGTTTAATTCCTCATTGAGTTCGTGGAGAACACAACCGGGGACACCATTTGGTCCCATGGATGCTGTGTTTTTCGCCTTGGATAGAGCAGTTCTCACCTGAGCATTTGAGATGTTTGGGGGACTACAATCCCCTGGTATAGATATCCCTCCTTTTGGGGGGGAGAGGGGGAGAAATCTGCACTGAACCTGTCAGCCAGTATGTTGGCAATGTCTGTAGGTTCAGTGATTTTTACATCATTTTGAACTAATTCTGAGCATATCTGGGAGTTTCCTCCCAGGTTTCTAACATAGCTAAAAAAGGCCTTATGATTGTCTTTTGAGTCCTTGGCGATTTTTCTCTCAGAATTTGCCTTGGATGATTTTATGAGAGATCTCAGTTTTGTACTTATAATGAGCAGGGGTGTCTTCCCTTCTACGGATTTTGCTCTATCTTGTAGTAGCTCCTTCCTTTTGTTGTAGAGCTTGTTTATGGCTGCGATCCACCAGACTGGATGCTTGCCTTTGGTACAAAGAGTCTTTGTTTTGTTTGGGATTGCCTGATCCATGCAGTCCTGGAGGTGCTGGTAGAAGGCATTTGTATTGATTCAGCGGCTTGGGTAATGGTTTCCGCTGGCTTGGGGGCCTTAAAAGAGACCACACCAGTCTTTAGAAGTCTGAAGTTGGCTTTTGAGAAGTTCTTCACTGTGGTCTTTTTTATCTGGGGTGGGGGTGGGATGTGGACTTCCAGTGAGATTAGTTTATGATCTGATCTCACTAATGATGGGTATACTTCTGGTGTTGAACATTGTGACCCCATGTTCATGATGATGAGATCTAGTATGTTGTCTCCTCTTGTGGGGATGGTGACTAGTTGTTCCATGGCATTTGAGTTTATGAACTCTAGGAACCTTTGGGCTAGAGTGTTGGGGCTTGAGTAGTGATCCCAGTCTATATTTGGATAGTTGAAATCACCCAGTATGATGGTGTTTGGAGATACATTTATTCAATCCAGTGTTTTCAGGAAAGCTGTATGAGGTTCCTGAGTTTGAGAGGGTGGCCTGTAACATGCTACAAACTGCAGAGCAGTCTTGCCTACGGTTAATTGCACCTGGATGGTCTCCGATGCATCGTGCGTTGCCACCAACCTTGAGGTGAGGGTGTCCTTGATGAATATGGACACCCACCCTCCTTTCTTGGTGTTGTCTGGATTTTGGGGCCGGAACACATGATATGAGGTAACACCTGATAGTGCCGGTGTGCTGTCAGGAGCCTTGAACCAGGTTTCAGTCACAGCACAGACATCGATGTTCTCCATACTGAGAAGGGCTTCGAGTGCATGCATCTTGAGGTTGAGACTTCTGGCATTGAGCAGCATTACCCTTAGTTTTTTTCCTTTTTTGTGTTCTAGGGTGGTAGGTTTAGAATCTGAACCTTGCCTAAAAAAGGCACAATGGGGTGGCAAGAGCCTTAGCCAAAATCCGGAAGCCCAGGGGTGACAGGTGCAAGCCGTCCCTTGCGAATCAGCGTGGCTTGTCCAGCATGTCATCCCAGGCAAACAGACATTGGATCCCCTTTGACTGACACCATAGTTTAAGCCAATTATTACAGCTGATCATCTTGTCTCTGTATTGTGGCATCATTCTTGGTGAAGGTAGGATACTGCTCAAGGTCAAGGTCATACCTGCCTGGGCTACATAATCAGAGAGCTCCTCTATGTCTCTTTTCATGTAGTCCAGGGAGGTACATCTCAGGTTGTTCACACCAGCATGGACAATGACTGAGTCATACTTGTACTTGCAGTTGAGTGACCTGAGTGCTTGCATTATGTGGTGGATTCCAGTGCCCGATAGGCAGCTTACTGTGACCTTCCCTTACTCAATCTGGTGAGCGGGACGCCAGTGTGTCTGACTATGGAGTGACCTATGACAGTGTGTCTGGCATTGTGTTTGGCCTTAAGGGCTGTGACTGTTTGGCACACTGACTCTGTGGTCTATGTGTTGCATGTGCTGTGCCCTGTGGAGGCAGTTGTTTGGGTGTCTGCTTTGGTGGCCTCTGCTGTTTTGGTAGATTTCTGATCAGAGCCTCCGAGTATGTCTTTGTGTGTTTATATGTATGATTTGAAGTTGTGATAGTGCTATGTGAGACTGGGTTTGTGGGGTGTGTGGTTACCTTCTCCTCCTCTCTGGTCTTGCCAGTCCTATGTTGAGAGAGCTCAGCCTCCAGTTTGGCTATATAGTTGCATCTCTCGCATGTATTTGTGTTTTGTGGGAGAAGGAGAGGGTTGTCTGTGTACATGAGGCAATTGTAACATTGCCTCAATATTCCCAGGTTCACCAGCTGAGCAGGAGAGGACACTAGCAACTGATCCCTTGACATGCTAGAAGGAATAGACAAAAATGTTGGAATACAGGAAGATATCAAGCCCCCCAAACCACATTATATTGCTTGACTGACAATACCTACACATACACCATAGTTTCATAGTTTCATAGTTTACTACTAGGCTATCTGCCCTAGTGCATTTATAAGCCTAGCCATAGTGATGTGGCTATTGCCACCCCTTATAGTGGTAATAAGTGTACAGAATAGATTCCGAATATTGTGCCTCTGACTTAGTAGTGACACATTATGACCCCTTACGTAATCGAATAACTTGACTGTGCCTCTGTCTAGTAGTGACACAGGAGGACCCTGAGGTAAACCTACAATCTCACATCCAGTTGTCCAGATTTCTCTTGAAGAGAGTCAGTGAGGGACTCTGTCTAACATGAACTGGGATACTCTGCTAGAGTGTGAGAAGCCTCTGAGTTATGACTCTGTCCCTCCAGCATGTCCTATACATGTATGCGCTGAGGTTCAAATCTTTAGCTCTCATGGTTCTGGTGGATTTGGATTGCTTGCAGTGGAGCATGTCCACCAAATCCTGATTGGACATAGTCTTGTATGTCAGGCATAGGTCACCTGTAAGTATGCGGTATGTTACTGAATAAAGCTGGATTTCATTTAGTCTGGAAGCATATGACATGTGTTGTACACCCCTGATCTTCTTGGTAAGGTACTTTTGGAGTCTCTCCAGCTGTTGCAAGTGCTGGGTGAGGTACATACCAAATGGGGCTTTGTATTCAATCATGGGCCTGATAAGGGAGAAGCATAGTGGTACAATGACCTCCTTTGATCTGGATGGAAAACACTTCATGATAAGGTGGGCAAGATAGAAAGTCTTTCTAACCACTTTGGCAACATGGGTGTCAAACGAGACATCACTATCTACATGTGTCCCCAGGTGTCTGATTTGTTTTCTGTGCTCAGTGGTTTGCTGTCTATGTATTGATTTGTGGGTACTTTGTTCCTCCCAAAGAGGATGACTACACATCAGTTGCATTCAGTTTTAGGCCATGATTCTGGCACCAGCTATCTGTCTTTGTGATGGCATTCTGTAGGATGTGTGTGCCGGCTGATGTATTCACTATGGTGCCTAGGTTGCAGTCATCTGCAAACTTTGTCAGCCACAACCCTCCTATGTTTGCTTTCACATCTGAAAAGTAAATGCCAATTAAGAGGGGTCCCAGGACAGATCCTTGTGGGACACCACTTGTGACTGGCTTTGAATCTGACAAGGCACCTGCAATGTCGACTTTATGGGTCCTGTTTCTTAGCCATTTTGCAACCTATCCTGTGACATATGGTGTTATATTTCAGCTGTTGAGCTTGTCTATGATGCCTGAGTGGGGTATTGTGTCAAAGGCCTTAGCCAAGCGCAGGTAGGCTGTGTGGACCGCATAGCCCTCATCAATGGCCCTACTGACAGTTTCAAAATAGTCAACTAGGTGCAAAAGGCAGGATCTGCCCTGTACAAAGCTGAACTGGGTGGGATCAAGGGTCTGTACGTCACCAATGTCTCTGTTTAAGAGCTCCATAATGACTCTTCCCATAGCTTTGCAGACAAGGCTGGTTAAGCTTGTGTGGTGGTAGTTGCCAGGGTCTGTGGAGGCATCTCCTTTGTGGAGTGGGACCACTGTTGCTGTACGCCAGTGTTCAGGTACATATCCTGTAGCAAGGCTAAGGTTAAATAGCATTTGTATATACGGGTTTAGCTCCTTCTGGAGTTCACATAGCATGCAACTGGGGATACCATCAGGTCCCATTGATGCTGTGTGCTTGTCTTTGCTGAGTGCGGCTCTCACATGGACATCCGAGATGACAGTGAGGTTACATTCAGCTGTGATAACTATCTTCTTTTGGGGGTGAGGGAGGTGGAAAATTGCACTGAACCTGTCTGCCAGAATGTTGCCAATAGCTGTCAGGTCACTGAAATATATGTTGTTGTGTACCAACCCTGAGCATATCTGAGGGTTCCCACCCAGGTTTCTAACATAACTGAAGAAGGCAGTGTGGTTATCTTCATTGTCTTTGGTGATTTATGTCTCCAAGTTGACCTTGGATGTCTTTATGAGAGAATGTAGCTTTTTACTAGTGCTGATCACAGCTGCCTTCCCTTTAGGAGATGTAGCTCTGTCTTGCATTAGTATCCTCCATCTGTTATACAGTTTGTTTATGGCTGGGGTCCACCAGACAGGCCACTTTCCCTTGGTGGAGAGGGTCTTGTTATTATTTGTGATTGCATGGTCCATGCTTTCTCGGAGATGTCCGTAGAAAGCGTCTGTGAAGGAGTCACCATTGTGTGTTGTGGTTTCCACTGGCCCAGTGGGCTTAACGGATACCATCTCAGTCCGAAGAAGTGTGAAGTCAGCTTTTGAGATGTTTGTCACTATACTCTTTGAATTATACTAGCACTGACACAAGTGTAGACAATTTTCCAGAATCCATCAAACAAAATGGACATGCAAAATGTAACACTTCCACAAGAAGGGTAAGCATACTGGATGTGATAATCAGAAATATGTGTACTGGATGTCAAGATGAGAAGTGTATCCCTCACTGGTAAGACCAGACCATAGAGTAATCACACTGTAGTTACACATCCCGACCCCAGTCCCTGGCCAAATTACCACAGTGAAACACATGTATAAAGCATAGCTTGCACCCCTACAAACCAATGTGGAATCCATGAAAAGCCCTGTGCAGGTCCAGAATATGGGACACACTGCAGAACATGTTATACAGGCATACCATGAACACAACCAAGAGTGCTTGGAGTCTGCAATCACAAACAACAAGACACAATGCCATACACCCAGGCATCTGGCATGCTGGACTCCAGCAATTACTAAACCATTGAAGAGAATGAGGAAGCTACCACATGATAGATCAAACATAAAAGGTGAAGTAATCAGTGATCACTAGTATGGCAATAAAATGTGTCCACAAATACCATCCACTAAGGCCAGGCAAAACAAGTAGAATCTGTGAATCCAGTGGCAATGTGACACCTGTCCCAAGTACACACACAACAACAATGCACCCCAATAAATACAAATGTATGTGATAGACGCAACCAGATAGCAAAACCGGAGCCTGAGCACCCCCAAATCAGTACTGTCAAAACTAGTCATGAGGACAAGGTAACCACATACACCACAAACCCAGTCCCACATAGACCTACAACGACTGTAAACCAAACACATAAACACAAAAACATTCCCAAAGGCCCTAATTACAAACACACAACACCAACACAAGCCTCCAAAGCAGACACCCAATAAAACAACCTCCAGACATAGCACATGTAACACATAGTACACAAAGCTGGTGTGCCAAACAGTCACAGGACAGAAGGAGAAACAACATGCCTGATACAGTTGTAATAGGTGACTCCATAGTGAGACATG
This sequence comes from Protopterus annectens, assembly GCF_019279795.1. Lineage (NCBI taxonomy): Eukaryota > Metazoa > Chordata > Ceratodontiformes > Protopteridae > Protopterus > Protopterus annectens. The sequence goes on along the minus strand of NC_056731.1, from coordinate 1,308,956,200 downwards.
CTGCAGTTCCAGGGATGGCTTGCACCTGTTACCCATGAGCGTCTGGATATTGCCTAAGGCTTTTGCAACCTACAGAGATCCTTTCATAGGCAAGGCCGAAAAGACCAACCCACCACCATAGAAAACAAAACTGGAAAGAAACAGAAGGGTAATGCTGATCAATGCCAGATGTGTAAACCTCAATATGCATGCTCCTGAGGCCCTCCCCAGTATGGAGAACATCGATGTCTGTCCAGTGATAGAAACCTGCTGCAAGCCTCGTGACAGCACACCAGCACTACCAGGTAATACCACATATTATGTGTTATGGCCACAAAACCTGTAACAAAACATAAAAGGAGGGTGAGTATCCATATTCAGCACAGACACCCATACATCCAGTAAACTGACAATGCTTATGTCATTGCAGTCCACCCATGTGCAACTAACCGTAGGCAAGACTGCTGTACAGTCTGTAGCATGCTACAGACCACACTCTCACACACAGGAACCCCAGCCCACTGTCCTGAAGACAGTGGACAGTATGAATGTACCACCAAATACAAAACAAGGTACACACAAATTACCACATAGGTGGTAAACCATTATGTGTGGAAGGAGTAATCAGGGACCTAGTGACACAAGTGGACAGTCACCTGTTATGTGACAGTCACATCGCCAATTTGTCTAGGAAGACTGTCTATATCGGACACTGTATCATGAAAGGATTCACATCTACATCAACAAAGGTCATTGTGCCCCTATACTGTTCCCCGATCAGACCATATTGTAATACAATGCCTCATTTGGGATGTACATTACCTGGCACCTGCAGCAGTTAGAAAGACCTCAAATGTACCTCAGCAAGAGTCAGAAAGGGTCTCAAATATATCTCATATGCTGCCTGGCTGTAGATACCACAGCTGAATGCAGTCACATACTGCCTACACAGAGGCATTGTATGTCTGTTGTGCAAGTCCATGTCCAACACAGAAGTAATGGACATGCTCCACCCCAGAAAACTCAAAGCCATTAGAGCTGTGTGAGTCAAAGATGTCAACCTTAACACATAATCAAATAGGATGTGCTGGAGGGACAGATACCTAACCCTGAGTCTCTCCACACCCTGGAACAGAATACCACTACATGTTAGGCAGGGCCCCTCACTGACACTCTTCAACAGGAAGTTAGCAAAATGGATGGATAATTGTAGATGTACACTGGGGGTCTTTACTGTGTCATGTCCAGACAGAGGCACAGCTAAGTAAATCATAAATGGCCATAATATTCACATAGCAAGGGTGGCAAAAGCCACACATACTGTGGCTAGGCTTACAAATGCCCTAGGGTGGATAACCTAGTATGAACCTATGAACCTATTATGATACAAATTGTATAGGACACTAAGGATAACCCCAAGGCTGCTGCAACTGATGGTAGTAAGCGTGTTGTGAATTCCCGGATATGCTCTGGATCACACAAATATTACAAACAACATACCAAACACACACACGTATTGCCAACATACATCCTGACAGGTGCAGTGCAACCCCCCCCCCCATAATGCAAAATATCTTTCACAGCAGACTGCTGCGTCCCTGACATTATGTCAGCCTTACCACAGGATATGTACCCAAAGAGCAGTGTACAACAACAGTGGTTGTTCTCAAGAAAGGTGTCGCCTGAATGGATACTAAAAACAACCACCACAGAATCCTGAGAAGCTCGGTCTGCACAGCTATGGAAAGGATCAGCATGTACCGCAGACATAACGATATTGGGGATCTATTGACACCCGACCCTACCCAGTGTGGGTTTATGAAGTGCAGACCCCGCCCCTAAACATATGTGACTCAGTTGAAACAGTAATTGAGGTCACTGATGAGGGCAATGTGGTCCACACAGTGTAGCTGGACCTTGCAAAGCCTTCCATACAATACCCTATGTGTTCAATATAGATATGCTCACCAGCTTATGTATACACCCCAATGTCACTAGAGAGGTTGCAAACCAGACCAACGACAGAACTGACATGGTCAGACATGCTGCAGCCATGTCAGACTACAAACCACATATAACAGGTATCCCACAAAGCTTGGTCCTGGGACCTTCCCCGTCTGGTATATATGCCCCATAGGTACAGGCCAACATGTAAGGACTGTGCCTGAACATGTTTGCAGAGGACTACAAACCTCCTAACATATCTGACACTCCAGCTGACACAAGCATCCCACAAAAGGGCCACATAGAAACAGACAACCGGTGCCATAGCCATGTCAGCATGTTAAATGGAGAAAACTGTATAGTCAACCTCTGTGGATATACAGTAAGTGACCAACAATTACCACATAGGTGTTAACCCATTACATACTTAACATGTAATGACAGACCTGGGTACACAAGGTGATAGATATCCTGCATTGGACAAACATGTGGCTGTAGTGTTAACAGAAACAACCCATATACCAACCTAATCATGAAGGTTATGACATCTAGATAAGGGGAGGTCATTGTGGTTCTGCAGTTATCCTTCATCAGCGTTACAAATGACCACAACAGCCCCTGTGGGGTGTACCTCAGCAGACACCTCCATCAACTGTAAAGTTCACAACAGTACCTCACCAGGAGTATCAAAGAGCTTGAACACATGTAATGTGTTGCCTGATTAAACAGAGTGCAACTCCACACACTACCATGCTGGCCACCCAGACGCAAGCTGTGCCTGATGTAGAAAGCCATGTCCAAGCTGGAATCACTGAACATGCTGCACCTTGTACAATCTGAATGGCAGTGAGCTATGCAGATGAGGGACCTGAACCCCAGCACTGACATACATAGGACAAGCTGTACTGCATTATCCATAACACAGAAGCCACCCCCACGCATGAGTAAACTACCAGTACAGGTTATCCATAAAGTCACTCGTTGATTCTCCTCAACAGGAATCTTAATGAGTGGATGGGAGATGGTAGGTTTACCCTGGGTATCAATGTTATGTCACAGGTAGACAGAGGCACAGTATACTAAACAAGACATATGTCATGGCAAACTACACTTACAATGTGTCGAAGGACAAACACACTCTCTGACTAGCATTAGACATGGCCTAGGGCACATTGGTAGTGTTTGCCAATGTACACCTATGTTGTGGAATACTCTACTGATGTTGGATGAGGCTATTGTAAGTAGTTCATATCTGAACATAATGCAACATGGTCAGATAGGTTCATAGGTACATAGGTTTATACTAGGCTATCTGCCCTAAGGCAGTTATAAGCCTAGCCCAGAGTTCTGTGGCTTACGCCACCCCTTATATGGAAACAATACTGTGCCCATTAGTTTGTTGTGCCTCTGTCCAGCAGTGACACAGAGATGATCCCTGGGGTAAACCTATGATCTCCCATCCACAGGTCAAGATTCCTCTTGAACAGAGCCAGCGAGGTGCTCTGCCTCACATGGACCGGGATTGTATTCCACAGCATAGGGAGTCTCTGAGTGATAAATCTATCCCTCCATATGGGTTCACATTTAAGTTGGTAGGTTTTTCTACAATGCCCGAGTGGGGTATTGTGTCGAAAGCCTTTGCAAGGTCATGGTAGGCTGTATGGGCTGCCTTTCCCTCATCAATGGCCTTAGTGACTGTTTTGAAGAAGTCAACCAAGTTCAAAAGGCATGATCTGCCCTTGACCAAGCCAAACTGGGATGGGTCCAATGTCTGCATGTCCCCTATATCTTTGTTTATGAGCTCCATTATGATCCTCTCCATAGCTTTGCAGACTAGACTTGTTAAGCTTATGGGGCAGTAATTACCAGGGTCTGTAGAGGCACCACCTTTGTGCAGATGTGCACAACTGGACCCTAACCAGGCTGTTGTGCACACTATGGAAATGTACAGCAGTGATAGGACTAAAGCCCAGGATACTGTCCACCACAGTGAAAGTACTGAACCACTACACTATACAGTACTACAGTGTTAGGTTAGTATGAACAGATGTTGACAATTGTATGCAAAGTATTCCATGCAAAAACCTGCAGGCACAGTATAATCCCTGTTGTGTTCACACAAAAAGCAGTTGGACAGTAACTACACAACATGGCACAGAACACACAACCATAAACTGGAGATATTTGTTGAAGGTCACACTCATCCACAAATGTGATGGGCTGCAGAGTTCAACATATGGAAAGCTCACACTGGGCATGCTCACACACTTTGATAAATGAGACATCTTTCACACAACATGCCATGGGAAGGCTGAACTGGGCATGCTCACACACTTAGTCCAAATGTTCCTCTTAGCAACTGGGAAAACACACCACAGGATGCTCATTCCCCTTTCTAAACACTGATGATGCCAGCACCCTATAAGTATATCAGGAGAAAAGAAATCTCCCAGTAATCCGAATAGCGCGCTCCGCTAATGCGTCCATCTCTTGTGTCATAACATAGTTAAGTAGGGGTTAGAATGTGGCAAGTGTGTGTGAAGGGGGGTAAGTGTGTGTGTAAGTGTGTATGAAAGGAACATCCCTTTTGGCAACTGTGGAAACACACCACAGGATGCTCATTCCCCTTTCTAAACACTGATGATGTCAGCACCCTATAAGTATATCAGGAGAAAAGAAATCCCCCAGTAATCCGAATAGCGTGTTCTGCTAATGCGTCTGTCTCTAGTGTCATAACATAGTTAGGTAGGGGTCTGAATCCAGCAAGTGCCAAGTGTGTGTGAAGGGGGGTAAGTGTGTATGAAAGGGACATCCCTTTTGGCAACTGTGGAAACACACCACAGGATGCTCATTCCCCTTTCTAGACACTGATGATGTCAGCACCCTATAAGTAAATCAGGAGAAAAAAATCCCCCAACAATCCGAATAGCGCGCTCTGCTAATGCGTCTGTCTCTAGTGTCATAACATAGTTAGGTAGGGGTTTGAATCCAGCAAGTGTGTGTGAAGGGGGGTAAGTGTGTATGAAAGAAACATCCTTTTTGGCAACTGTGGAAACACACCACAGGATGCTCATTCCCCTTTCTAAACTCTGATGGTGTCTGCACCCTATAAGTATATCAGGAGAAAAGAAATCCCCCAGCAATCCGAATAGTGCACTCTGCTAATGCGTCCATCTCTAGTGTCATAACATAGTTAGGTAGGGGCTTGAATCCAGCAAGTGTCAAGTGTGTGTGAAGGGGGGTAAGTGTGTATGAAAGAAACATCACTGTTGGCAACCGGGAAAACACACTACAAGATGCATATACCCCTTTCTAAACGATATCACAATTATTTATGGCTTTTGATTCCAGACATGTCACGTGTGTTTTGCTCACACAGAATGCCCATGTGTGCGGGTTGTTTCTCACAATAATGCATGACATCGATTAAACCAGTTATGGCAATGCACACATGATGTATGTGTGTGCCAAATACACATATGTACCTGTGACCTTCAATAGTTACCATGTGTGATGCCTGCCACATGTGAATACATGGTATTTGCACAGGGTAACATTATGACTGTGGTCCTCTGTGCAGGTGCTGCATGTGGGATGTGTATATACAGTGTGAGATGTAGATGCTATCAACCTAGTAGTGAGGGATACACACCTGGTCTGGGGCATATAGTCAACATGTTGTTGATGAACAGGTGCTGCATGTTTTCACCTGTTGTGGGAGTGGTAAGAAGTTGTTCCATAGCAATGCAGTGACCACATGCTAAGAACCGTTCAGCTAGGGTGTTGTAGCTACAGTAATTCATTACCATTCAGTAATATGTCAGCATTCCTGGTGAGGGTCTGATGCCAACCAAGGTCAGGGTTCTACCAGCTTGTGTCACTTGCTCAGTGAGCCCTTCCATGTTCCCTATCATGTATCCCAGTGAGGGATATCACACATCAGCTGTAGTGGCATGGACAATGACTGAGTCATATGTGTCCATGCATCTGACTGACCTGTATGCTTGTGTTATGTGGTGGACCATAGTGCCCCATGAGCATATCACTGTGACCTTCACCTTGTCCAGCCTGGTGAGCATGACCTCACTGTACTGGGCAATAAAAGTACCTAACACAACAGCAGCAGTAGTGTTGTATAGCTGTACAGACTGTGGTTGTTTGGCACACAGGATGTGTGTGCTATGTGTTATGCGTGCTGTGTTCAGGCCTAACGTATGCCTGTGTGCCAGCTGCAGAGGTGTCTGCCACTCAGGCAGGATGCTATCCTTAGGCTCCACGAATGGCCCGGTGTGTTTCCGTGCTTGTATTGCTGTCAGTGTAGGTCCACATCAGACTGGTATTGCAGTCACTGTAGTATTTCATGCCACCTGACAGGTTATGCCAGTACTGGGTTCAGAGTGCTTAGTCCACAGTTTGGCCATGTGTTTCCATCTCATACATGTGTTGTACATACATGGGTAGGGGATAGGGTTGACTGTGTACATGTGGCAGCTGTGACATTACTACATGACTCACATATTCCACAACTGTATCATAGAGGTGACTGACAACTGACCTTTGCACATGCTACCATAGTATTGAGATTGCATTGGTGATTAACAGCACATAGGGCCAATGGTGAACAAGATACATAGGTCCATAGGTTCATACTAGGCTATCTGCCCTAGGGCATTTATACACCTAGCCAGAATGTGTGTGGCTTTCACCATGCATTGTAAATCTATCTTGCTATGCCCTTTTCCAAGGTTAGTATACTGTGCCTCTGTCTAACAGTGACACAAAAGTGATACCCAGGGTAAACCTACAATGTCACATCCAGTCATTAATATCCCTCTTGAAGATAGTCACTGAGTGACTCTGCCTAACCTCTATTGGGATATTATTCCTGAGTGAAGGGAGCCTCTGAGTTATGAATGTGTCCCTCCAGCATGTCCTATGTATATCACTCCTGAGGTTCAAGTCTTTCCAGTGTGTAGCCTGATGGGATCTGGATATTCTGAGGTGCAGCATGGCCATTAAGTCAGGGTTTGACATGGCTTTATATGTCAGGCACAGATTGCCTATGAAGAGGCAGTATGCCACTGAGTAGAGCTGCTGTTTCTTTAACCAGTCAGTATGTGGCATCTGTTTGAGCCCTTTGATCCTCTTGTTGAGGTACTTTTGTGGTCTTTCCAGTTGCTGGAGGTGTCTGGTAAGGTGCATGCCGACAGGGACATTGTAGTCAATAATGGGCATGATGAGGGATGAGTAAAGAGGCACAATGTCCTCCCCTGATCTACATGTGAATCCCTTCATGATGATGTGGTCTATATAGAATGTTTTCCTAACCACATTGGCCATGTTGTTGTCAAATGAGAGAATGCTATCAACTTGTGTACCCCAAGGTCCATAATTCCTTCGTCTGCACTTAATGGATTAACACATATGTGGTACTTTGTGGTCACTTTGTTTTTGACAAAGGGGATGACTATACACTTTTTGGCATTCGGCTTGAGGCCATGGCTGTGGCACAAGTCATGTGTTTCCAAGAGGCTCTTTTGGAGGATGCGTGTGTTAGCTGGAGAGTTGATTATGGCGTCCGGTTTGCAGTCATCTGCAACTTGCTCAGCCACAGTACTTCCATGATGGCCTGTACCTCTGATAAATATATACTGAACAAGACAGATCCCAGGGCTGAGCCTTGTGGGACACCACTTGTAACTGGTTTTGAGGCTGACATGTCTCCAGCAATTCTAACCATGTGTGTTCTGCCCTTGAGCCACTGTGCAATATCTGTAGTGACATAGGGGTTAATATGTACACTGGTGATCTTCCCTAGAATGCACAAGTGGGGTATTGTATCAAAGGCTTATGCAAGGTCCAGGTAGGCTGTGTAGACCACCTTCCCCTTGACAGTGGCCTTGGTGACTGTTTCAAAGAAATCAAACAGGTTTCTGAGGCAGGATCTGCCATTAACAAAGCCAAGCTGTGTATGATGACGTGTCTGTAGGTCCCCAATATATATATTTATGAGGTTCATGATGATCCTTGCCATAGCTTTGCAGACCAAGGTATTCAGACGTATGGGGCGAATAGTGTCCAGGATCCGTTAAGGCACCACCTGAATGTAGAGGGACCACTGTTGCTGTACGCCACTCTTTGGCCACATATCGTGTAGTAAGGCTGGGATTGAACAGCAGTGTTATGTCTGGGTGTAGCTCTTCTTGGGGTTCATGTAGGACACAGCCTGGGACACTGTCTGGTCCCATTGCTGCAGTGTTTATTGCTTTGGAGAGTGCAGCTCTTACCTGAGCATCTGAGATGTCAGGGGGGGCAGCACTCTGCTGGGAGAAATATTTGCCCTTTTGGTGTGGAGGGGGGAGAAGGTAGCAGTGAACCTGTCCACTAGGATGTTGGCAATGTCTGTGTGTTTGGCATTTCGTGTGACATCTTGGACTACCTCTGAGCATATCTGGGTATTACCACCCAGGTTCCTAACATAACTACAGAAAGCCTTGTGATTATCCTCAGTGTCTTGTGGAATCTTCTCTCAAAGTTGGCCTTAGACAATCTTATAGGTGCCTGTAGTTGTCTTCCAATACTCATCAGTGATGCCTTCACATTTTGGGAGTTTGTTGTATCATGTAGTAGCTTCATCCTTCTATTGTATAGTTTGTTTATGGCTGGTGTCCAGCACACAGGACGTCTGCCTTTGGAGGATTGGGTGTTGCTTTCATTTGGGATTGCATGATCCATGCATTCCTGAATGTGTCCATAGAATGCCTTTATACAGGTATCTGCAGTCTGGTCCATATTTTCAACAGGCCTGGGGGCTTTGAAGGTTTCCATATCAGTTATGAGGAGTGTAAACATGCTTGACATGAGTTGTTGACTGTATTCTTCTGTCCAGGGGGTGGCCTTGGGATGTGAATATCCAGTGAGATTAGTTTATGGTCTGATCTTACCAGTGAGGGATACACTTCTGGTCTGGAGCATAGAGTCCCCATGTTGGTGATGATCAGGTTCAGTATGTTTTTCCCTCTTGTGTGAATAGTAACAAGTTGTTCTATAGCATATTGGTATATAATTTCCAGTAATCTATGGGCTAGGGTGTTGGAGCTACAGTCATGCTCCCAGTCTATGTTTGGGTAGTTTAACCCACCCAATATAATGGTGTATGGACAGACCTACATATTTCCAACTATTTTCAGGAAGGCCAAGTGAGGTTCTTGTGTTTGTGAGGGTGGTCTGTAGCAGGCTATAACCGGGAAGGCAGTTTTACCCATTGTTACCTGCATATGCATAGTCTCTGATGTTTGGTGCTTTGCCACCACCTGGAGGTGTGGGTATCTTGGATGAATATCAATACAACCCCTCCTTTTGTGGTTTTGTGCAAGTTTTGGGCCTGAAAAGCATGGTATGAGGTATAACTTGGTAGTGCTGGAGTGCTGTTGGTAGCCCTGAACTGCATCTGTTACTGCACAGATAGTGATGTTCCCCATGCTGAGGAATGTTTTGAGTGTGTGCATCATCAGGTTTAGAGTCCTACAGTGGCATATATGACTGCTCACGTGGACAGATGCCAGGTAAGTCATATGCAAAGTGTCACAGGCAACGTACATGTGCACTGGAGAAACAGTGACATTCTGTCAAGTGAGACATGAACATACATATAGTAAGCTATGCAGATGTCACTAGGAGTCCTCAGAAGCTGTGTAACTCTACATGGCAGGTCGGATCAGTATTCCAGGGTAACTGCAAGGAAACATGCATGCAAACATAGCTACTGTAAGCAGGGCGGCATGTAGTCAGTTGTACAACAAACAAGCTGTACCACTATCACTAGGTAACACTGCAAATGCTCACCAGCTGACATATGAATACCTATGTCACCAAAGGTGATACTTACCAGACCACGGACAGAAATGACATGGCCAGACAGGCTGCATCCCACATGAACACATATCTCAAGCAACACAGACCTCACAATGTCAGTGTTCATAACAGGCACAGCCCATAAGGCCAAACACAATGTGTGACACACCTGTAATAGGTGATGCCATAGTCAGACACATTGACGTCCCGCCCTCCAGACTGAGCAAGGTGAGGGTCACATTTAGCTACCTGTCGCGTGATAGAATGCGCCACATAACACAAGCACTCAGGTCACTCCACAGCAAGTACAAGTATGAGGCAGTCATTGTCCATGCTGGTGTGAACAACCTGAGATGTACCTCCCTGGAACACATGGAAAGAGACACAGAGGAGCTCTTACATCACCCTCTCAAACTCAGGAATCCCACACAGCCTTCATGACGACACAGGAGAGTATAGATTTTTCTGCAAACACCATCATACTGGGTGACGTCAACTACCCAAACATAGACTGTGAACATTACTCAAGCCACAATACCCAAGCTCTAGGGTTCCCATAGTTCAGAAACTCTTTAGCTATGGAACAGGTAGTCAACATTCCCACAAGAAAGGAAAGTATACTAGACCTGATCATCACAAACATGAGTACAAAATGCTCACCACTTGAAGTATATCCCTCATTGTTGCAATCGAACCATATACTAATCACACTGGAGTACTGGTTCCCCCACATATGCAAACCTCAAACACATTGATGTGTGTGTGGGAAATGCCCCTATTAGCAACTGTGACAGTACACTACAGGATGCAGATTCCCCTTTTGAAACACTGATGATGTCAGCACTCTATAACTATATTACCTGAATTAAAGTTCCCCAGTAATTCGTATAGCGCACTCTGCTAATGCGTCTTTCTCCATTGTCATAACATAGTTAGGTAGGGGTTTGAATCCTGCAAAGGGAATGTATGAGTGGGGTCTGTGTGTGTGCATAATGCTGTGAGGGAAAAGTGCATTTTGCCAACTGGGAGAACACACTACAGGGTGCACATCCATCTTCCTAAACACAGATTATGTCAGCACCCTCTAAGTACAGCATTAGAAAGGATTTCTCCCACTAATGCAAATAGTGCACTCTGCTAATGTGTCTGTCTCTAGTGTCATAACACAGTTAGGTAGGGGTTGAATCTTGCAAATGGAAAGTATGTGTTTTAGTTTGAGTGGGGTTAGTGTGTGTGCACAATGCTGGGGGTGGGATGTGGCTTTTGCCAAATGGGGCTATGCACTGCAGGGTGCACATTTCCCTTAACAAACAGTGATGTTGACAGCACCCTATACAAACAACATGACAACAGACAACTGCCAGTACTCAGTATAGTGCTACATGCTACTGTAACACGCACATGTACCAGAGTATACCTAGATAGTGTTTTGAAACCTGAATGTGGCAAGTGTGTGGATGTGGGATGTTTCTGTGTGTGCATTTCTGTATGGAAAACATGTTTGATGTGGCAATCAGGGTACCACAGTACCTGATGCACATTACACTTTTAAACTAATGAGGTTGCCTGCACCCTGTGAGTACAGGTAGAGAAGAGGAAATCTGTAGTAATCCACATAGTGCACTTTTCAAATGTCTACCTGTCATGTATTGACAGCTACTCATGTAGGGTAATAAATAATGGAAATGGAAGGTGAGCGTGTGCATGTGTGGGGGTAGCAGGGTGTGTGTAAATGCATGTGTGACAGAACAGATACATAGCAAGGCTCATAAGGCAAACCCACATCCATACGTATCACAAAGGATGGGGAACTAAGAGTAATGCTACTCAACACCAGAAGTCTAGACCTCAAGATACATGCACTCAAAACTGTACTTAGCATTATGGACATCGATATCTGTGCAGTAACAGAAACCTGTTTCAGGTTTCCCGGGAGCACACCAGCACTACCAAGTTATACCTGTTACCATTCTTGTCGGCCCCAACACTTGGACCAAACAACAAAAGGAGGTTGAGTATCAATATTCATCAAAGATTCCCACACCTCCACATTGGTGGCAAAGTACCACATAGGTGTTGAGCCATTAAGTACAGAAGAAGTAATTGGGGACCTGGGGAACACACTTGATAGCAATCTGTCATTTGTCAACCACGTGGCCAAAGTGGATTGAAAGACATGTTATATAGCCCAGCTAATCATGAAGGGATTCACATGTACAGCAGGGGAGGTCATCGTGCCTCTTTACTCATCCATCATCAGGCCTATAATTGAGTACAATGCCCCTTATAGGATGTACCTAACCAGACACCTACAGCAACTGGAAAAACCCCAACAGTACCTCATCAAGAGGATCAAAGGGCTCAAACAGATGCCATATGCTACCCAGTTAAAGAAAAGCCAGCTGGACTCAGTGGCATACTGCCTGATCAGAGGCAATCTGTGCCTGCCATATACAGCCATGCCCAACCCAGAAGTAATGGACATGCTGCACCTCAGGAAATTAAACTCCCATACAGCCACACGCTCAGGAGACCTGAACCTTAGCACTGACATAAATAGGACATGCTGGAGGGACATATTCCTAACCCAGAGGCTCCCTTCACTCTGTAATGAACTCACAGTACAGGTTAGGCAGAGTCCCTCATTGACTCTCTTCCATAGGAATCTGGATGAGTGGATGGAGATCATAGTTGTACCCTGGGTATCACTTCTATGTCACTGTTAGACAGAGGCACAGTATACTAACCTTGGAAAAGGGCTTAGCAACATAAATGTTAATTGGGTGGCAAAAGACAAACACATTCTACTGGGCTTATCAATGCCCTTGGGCAAATAGCCTAGTATGAACCTATGAACCTATGTGTACTGCTATAGTACTTCTGCCATATGTTGCATGTGTGTGTGTTGTGGGGGATGCGCAGGTAATGGCCAGATATTTCTGCACAGGCAACACGTCTGAAACACTCTGGGTGTTCATCCCTACATACTGTATGTGTGTTGCCATCCAACCCTGTGATGTGGACACACATTACTCAGCCTGGATATACATATCCCAACAACACCACAAGCACAGTACACTACCTTGCTATGTATGTATGTACTTACACAGTTATTCAGTAGTTAGGACTGTGATGCTATCCATGCAGCCCACTGGGACAGTGGAAGCCACAACACACACTGCTGGCCCCTTTGCAAAAGCTTACCACAGACATCCCACATAGTGCATGTAATGTTCACACACATATCTAACCCAGACCGTATGCACACCACTTATTTATCCTGTCCAGTGGACGACAGATACAGGCACATTGTATAACAATAGCAGGAGGCTACTGCAGCACAGGGCAGATTCACATGAAGGCAAGGCATCTGTGGTCAGCAGTGGTAAGATGCTTCACATTCACCAAATGCACAGATATTGGCAACATTGTTGCAGACAGTTTAGATGCAGGTATCCACCCCCCATTCTCCTACACAAGTGGAATTAGTTATCACAGATGACTGTAACCTTCCTATCATCTCACATGTCCAGGTGAGGGCCACCCTCAACATTGCAGAACACACAGCATCACTGTTACAAAATGGTATCCCTGGATGTGTGATACGTTCACCCCTAGAGGACATAGCACCACTTTGCAGACTGATATTAAACCCTGGCCATACTACAGGATATGTACCTGAACAGTGCCATACATACACAGTGGTCCCACACCAATGAGGAGGAGCCTCTACTGACCCTGGGAACTACTGCATCATATGCATAACTGGCCTTGTGTTCTAAGCTATGGAAGTTTTAAGTATGGACGACATGTACAGCAATATTACATATGTATATATATCAGGACTATGTACACACAACCTATCTCATGGACATACCCATAGATAGTGAACTATGATACATTTGGAGGTTTCACAGTAAACACAGTATTAACCTGCTACTTTGCATTACCTGTGTTTGTGTCAGCTGTTGCTGTGACAGTGGTGCTACTTGCTGTTTGCTGCTGCTGCTGCTGGTTTTGTTGCTGGCTGTCTTTATTTCTTTTTTTTTCTCTCTCTCTCTGTCTCTCTCTCTCTTTCTCTATCGGTTTTGTGCAATGAATGTATTGCATGTGTGGAGTGTGAGTACTGGATGCTTTTGCAGGTATCTGCATAGGTCCATGTGATGGCCTCTGCACCAATTGTAAGGCAGCATTTGCTAATTGCATGCAGCCAGTTGTGTACTGATTGCATGTCTCACTGTGATTTCAGGACAGTGCTATAAAAGGGTATGTGAGATAGGCATTGCCCTTTCAGATTGTAAGGGCGTGGACCATGCTGGTATGCTGTCGACAGTGCTCTGTGAGTGTGAAGGTTTGTACGTCTCTCATGCTTCATGCTGTGTTGTAAATTCAGGTTGCTGCATTTCTCTCACCTGTTCCCTGTAGTGAGTGTGTATGCATACTGACACCTACAACTATATTTCATATGTATATATATATATATATATATATATATATTTGTACATATACATACTTTCATATATGTACATTAGCTGACATTATTGGGTACAAGCTAACAATTAGCAGGGCTGTTTCTGTTAACACTGAACTAGTATGGGAATTCAGTAATTGGGACAGTAAAAGTCTGCCTGACATGCTTTGGGTAGTACACATCCTATATTGCCTTTATCTTCATTCCTACTATTACATGTTCTACTTATTTTAGCACTATATTCCTGTATGAGATTCATGGCTTACTGGTAGGTCATACAGACTAGTGTTACAATGGTCTTGTGGTAGGGCCTACTAGTATACTTTTATTTTGCTTTCAAATTGAATACAGGGCCTATCAATCAAAGTGCTGGAGGCACCTTTAGGTAGTTAAAGGGTTTAGTAGGTCTCACAGGAGTCAGGCTGTGTTGCAGATTCTAGTTGCTGCATTTATCTTCACTGTTTCTTGTAGTGAGTGTGTATGGATACTGACACCTACCACTATATTTCATATGTATTAATATATATATATATATATATATATATATATATATATATATATATATATATATATATGTGTGTGTGTGTACATATACATACCTTCATATATGTACATTACCTTACATTATTATGTACAAGCTTACAATTAGCAGGGCTGTTTCTGTTAACACTAAACTAGTATGGGAATCCAGTAATTTGGGCATTAAAAATCTACCTGACATGCTTTGGGTAGTACACATCCTATATTGCCTTTATATTGATTCCTACTATTACATGTTATATTTATTTTAGCACTATATTCTTGTATGAGAGTCATGGCTTAGTGGTAGGTCATACAGACTAGTGTTACAAAGGTCCTGGGTTTGAGACTGACAGTGGGAATTTATTTTTCTTTCGGAATGAGTACAGGACCTGTCAAACAAAAGTGCCAAAGGCACTTTTAAGCACTTAAAACCAGGTCTGCGCTCGTTTGCGTGGAGCTCACGCAAGCCTGGCGGTGAGCTCACACACAAGTTCACACCCACGCTATTTTCTTTGAAAGAAAAGAAAAAGGGGTGACAGGAAAGTGGTGAAAAAGGGGTCACAAAGAGGGTAAAACAGTAGGGAAACAAGCTTGAAATTTGCAGGAAGGATGTAGGTGAGGCCCATAGCTGACCATGTCTTTCTCAGCAACAGCTGTGCATTTGTATGTAATTTGGTGTGACATTTGAAACCTTCCACCTCTGAGAGAGGTGTCAGGACAACATTAATACCTGTTGTACAGCCAATTGTAATTAACAGTTTCAATGTCCAGCGGACATGTGTGCAACATGGACAGCTATGTATGGGGCGTAATTTTTGTGGGTACAGAGTGCCCTTTTTTTCAGGTGAGAGTGGTATGTCAGGTGAAGGTAGTCGGTATAGCTGGGGAGGTAGGTTGGGTAGGTTAACAGACAAGACAGACAAGACGCATACAGGGGCGGTGTATGACACATGTGGGGGGGTTACACAATTGACGGGGATGGAGGTTGGGATATACAGGGCACATGAGCCCACAGATGGCAACAGTGGAACTGATATCCCCACCCATAGGCAGTTGCCACTGTTCCTTCACAGCCCAGGACAGGGCTGTGCTGGGGGGCTGTGCAGGTGGGACAACAGGCATGCCCGTAAGCTGTGCCACCTGGGCCTCAGGCTGGCGTAGGGGCCCAAGAACAGAGTCTTGGATCTCCCTTCGCACCACAGACCGGACACCTTGGAGGGTGAGTGGACGAGCTCCTCTGGCCACGCTTGCAGAGGGGGGACGGGCCCCATCCCCTGCAGCGCTTCCACCCAAAGGTGGCACAGGGCCACCGGAGGAGGGTCCAGCATGGGCACTAGTGCCAGGTGCAGTCGCCAGCTGAGGTGGGAGAGGTGGGTCCGCTGGGACCTGCCTTCCCAAGCGTTCTAGGTTTGTGAGTATGTTATGTTAGTTTGGGTTAGTGGCATATTATTCCATTCAAATTAGTTGTAACAGCATGCATTGGTATTCCCATTAAACAAACACCCAGATATTAACACCATTGAACAGCGGGCATATCAATATCACATGCATTATTTGAACGGAAATACACAATCAAACAACATGCAGGGTTGATTAATGGCAACAGGCCATGAGGTTTGCAGGTATGAACAGGGCACATGCAACAACAGACATGCATATATTTTGAAACAGGACAAATGTCCATGGTTAATGAAATGTTCACATACCAATATTTAGTGAGTGTTTTAATTTGCAATTATAGGGTGGGGTGGAGAAAGAAAATTATGACACATTCATAAATTATACATTGATATACATTTGTAATAGAAACACAATTAACTTGTGGGTGATAGTTTCAAAATGATTTTTAACTGACTGTCATGCTAGACCTGTTACAGATACATCACTATCCTAGTTATTTTGAATTTGATCAGATACATCATCCTGCTACACTTTGATGACAGAGCAGGGGACAACTATGGATGTTTAGTATGTCAGACAATCATTCATTCTATCTGCAAATTGTTGACTGTCATCACCATATACATATTTTGGCCTGAACATTCAAGATTCAGACACACTGAAATCAGTTTGGGATGTTAAGTTTTACATTGATACATGACCCTTTCTGTCACTCTCACACATCCTGCAATTTCACAGTTCAGGTTGGTACTTCTAGGCTTTGTTCACATATTAGACCTGTGGTGATTCCAACACTTTCCAGCAGCCTCACTTCTGTCATGATTCAGCATTTCAACAGGGGATATATCTCACATGTGATTACCTCAAATTCTGAAGCTGTACTCTTGAGACTACTGCAGGTTATACTACATTTAATTAATGGTGGGACATCTGTATTACAGCGCTATTTATTTATATCAATTATATTTCCAGTTACACTTGCATACTGATGAACTTGTTGCAGCCATACCTGCAGACTTTCACTTGTTGCTTGCACATTATATTACTTTTAATCAATACACTGTAGTGTTCTGCTACATGCTACACTATAATATTTATTTGCAAGTACTAGGTGGGGTTACTAACCTGCATGGTGGTGCAGCCGCACCAGCCTGCGGTCATATGCCCGTCGATTCATAGAGTGGACACCAGCAGCTGTAATACAAAATGAGTAATATTGGACTACACATCTCCATGGTATCAGCTAGTTGAATTCCTTACATACATAAGTAAAATGTAACTTACTCAGTAGTGGGGCGTTGGGCATATCCCGGGCCTCCTGGATCCATTGGGTCAACTGGTCTTCTTTACATCGCTTCAGGTCCGCATGGTGGTGACGGACCTGCTCACCAGTACGTGGAATCCCAGTAGCACTAGTGAGATCATGAGCCAACTGGTCCCATGCCTCCGCCTTGTACGCTCCCCATGAGACCTGGCCCTGCATGAGTTGGGCCTCATGATGGTGAACTTGGAGCCAGACCATGTATCTGGACGCCTCAACGCCCCACCGCTGTGCTCGAAAGCAACGTCCCTCACCTACTCCACTCATTCTGCCTGCAGGTGTATTCTACAATCGCTTATGCTGTGTATTCCCGCCTATGGGGCTTATATATGCCGATTTTCCCGCACATTGCTCTGATTGGCCGTTTTGGCATTGTATCTACTTCACAGAAATTGCTTTCTCATGCTCCATTTTGGATTATATCCTATATATATGCTATTTCTGCATTTTTAAGTACTGCTGTCATGGCTTAGTGGTTTAGTACCTTGACTCTAGTGCATGGTATCCTGGGTTTGAATCTGACCACTGATTTTTAATTTTCATGACTGTCTAGAAATGAGTTGAGGACCTGTCAGTCAAACATGCCAAAAGCACTTTTAAGCACTTAAAACCAGGTCTGCGCTTGTTTGCGCGGAGCTAACGCATGCGCACCGGCGGTTAGCATGTGGGCGCGACACGCACCTCCGCACAAACGGTGTGCGCTGGGTTAAACCTTAATTGGCTAGTAACACACATTTTCAGCTAAGCACACCTAGTTGCACACAGTTTGAGCCTGTTAAACCGGTGCTTAGCTACGGGCAAGCAATTTGCAGCCTTTGAAACACTACTCAGCTACGGGCACTCTGTCTCACAGCAGCTTAGCTATCACTACATTTCTAAATAATTTTATTATTGTATTACTTGAAATATATGCTCCATTTCATTCCATTTTACAAAAGGAAATACTTTTACATTTGGACAATATTGTCAGGGGCCTTTTTAGTGCTTATTTACAAAAAAAAAAAAAGTTGTTGTGTGGGCTCGAACCTTGCCTGCCTGCTCTTCAGCTGACAACTCTACCGCTATGCTATTACTTCTTGGCTTACTTTGCATATTTAGTTCTTATATCCTTTCCCACTGATTGCTAACTGCAGTTGCGCTAGTGGCACACCTGCGCACACAAGCGCACGCAGTAGCAAACATTTACGAGGTTTAAAAAAATAAAACAGTTTTTATTTTCATTTATAACATCTGTTCACTTTTTACATTGCTGGTCTGTGGGGGCATGTGTTGTGTAGTGTGTTTATTCACATTTCCATGGCCTCTCTCGTGGCTGTTTACTTTCAGCCATTCTAGACTTCCAGGGGCGTGTCCGCTTGCAGGGCTTAGCCTACGGACATGCCCCCTACTGTCTTACACGGACCGTGTAAGAGTTACGGTGTGATTCAGCATGCCTCATGCACCTCATGCATATGCATGACATGCTGACATCACACCGTTTAACTGCAGCCTCCTTCAGGCTTCCTGAATCTGGCCCGTTGTCTATTTTTGTTTTCGTCAAGTATGCAGCGTTTTCTATATAGGAAAAACAAATAGGATGCTAAAATAACGCATACTAGAACATGTTAGAGACATAGGGAATAAGAAAAAAACTAGTGCCCTAACTAAACACGTAGCAGCAGAAGGGACTAAAAATGTCTTTAACATTTTTGTGTTAGAAGTACTGGAGGAAGGGATTAGATGGGGAGACTTGAAAAATAGAACAGAAACAGTAGAACAAAAGTGGATTCTACAACTGAATGCAGATAAACTGCCTAGTATCAATGAGAGTGTCACTGAAACCCTTCCTTAAAGCATGAACACTTAGACATTAATTAATTATTTATACTAAGAAAACCTGTGCTATTTATATATGCCTATATTTCTTAGAAAGTATGTATTTTATCATTTTATGTGATTTAACATAGAATTCATAATGTTTTAAGTAATGATACAAAGTGTTAGTAGTTTAAAATGGGGATTCTGACTCCTAAGACTCTGAATCTGGCATCTTGGGCCAATGCAGCAATTGCCTCATGTACACAGACAACCCTCTCCTCCTACCACCCAACACTACAACCTGTGAGTGATGCACTTATATAGCCAAACTGGAAGTAAAGCTCTCTTCACCCAAGACTGGACTAGCCAGTCAAGAGGAGAAGGTAAACACTTGCACCACACCACACCACACTCATCACATATTCCCTCAAACACTACACCACCAAAACACACATGTAGCAACACAAAACACACACCTACATTTTTGGAGGTTCTCAATAAAAATCTGCTCAAGCAACAGAGACCTCCAAAGCAGAAACTTATGCAACCTCCAGCCCCCCAACTCAACCAAAATGACACATAGCCCACAATTTCAGTGTGCCACTCAACCACAGCCCATAAGGCATAACAACGTACCCAACATTCTAGTCAAAGGTGACTCTATAGTCAGGCACACTGATGTTCCACTCACCAGGCAAAAGAAGGAGGAAGTTACTGTCAGCTGCCTGTTGGGTGCCAGGATCCACCACATAACGCACGTACTCAGGTCACTCCACAACAAGTACAAATATGACTCTGTCATTGTCCATGTTGGTGTGAATGACCTGAGATGTACCTCCCTGGACTATATGAAAAGAGACATGGAGGAGCTCTCCAATATTGCAGCCCAGGCAGGTATGACCGTAGCCCTGAGTAGTATTCTGCCATCACCAGAATGATGCCACAGTACAAGGACAAAATGATTGACATCAACAACTGGCTCAGCTTCTAGTGTCATTTTAAGGGGATCCAGTATGTGTCTGCCTGGGATAACATGAATGACAGACCACGATGCTTTGCCAGAGATGGCCTGCACCTGTCGCCCTTGGGATTCCATATTCTGGCTAAGGCTGTTGCCACCCCTATATTGCCTTTTTTAGGCAAGGTTCAAATGACAAATTCACCACTGTATCAGGTACAAGCAAGCAAACTCTGAGGATAATACTACTCAGTGCTAGAAGTCTAAACCTCAAAATGCATTCACTCGAGGCACTCCTTAAAATGGAGAATATCGACATCTGTGCTGGGAGAGAGACCTGGTTCAAGGTTCTAGAGAGCACCCCTGCATTAGCAGGCTGTAATTCATACCACACCTTTTGGCCACATAACCTGGACTGAAACACTAAAGGTGGAGGCGTGTCCATATTCATTAAGGATATCCACACGTCCAGGCTACTTGCTCAGCATAATGCATCCAAGATTATTCAAGTGCAGCTAACTCTGGGCTAGACCGCAATCCAGATTGTAACTTGCTACAGATCCCCCACCATATACCAGGATTCCCACTCCTCATTTCTTGATACACTACAAATTATTAGGGTACAACCCAACACCCTAATAACACTGTGATATATTGAATTAATAACATTCAACTGTACAGTGTTCTGCTGGGCAATAAGCACATTTGTGACTGATATATGTAGTCACATACACATATACCTGTGTTATGTCAGCCAAACTATTGGTAGGTCTGTGAGCAATGGCATTGTAACATAATAGCTTACTTATGACTGTTGGGCATCTTCCAGGTTATCACAGTGATGTCAAACACTACTGTGCAATCAACATACTAATGTATGGCACAGCTATATTAATACAGTATTAATACTGATGTCCCTTTTGACACCCATTTATGTGTGCCATTATCCAGACGTACTGCTGTGATAGGTTGAGAAGTATGATTGAGCAGCAAGACTGTAAATACAGTGTGCCATACTTACATTCAACAGAAATGTATACCAGGTATCCCCTGAACACATGTATGTATGCATATGTTCAACTGGAAGGCAAAAAACTAATCACAGGGGGTTCAAGCAGTCAGGTAAATAGGTTGTGCATGTTCCACATGTGTGTAATATTAGTGTCAGTGCAGACATATATGTGTACAGTTACTAGTGGTTGTATTGCCCTGACACTGATATGGGTACTGGAGTAGGCATGATTATCAGGTATTAATCAGAGACTGCCCACCTGTGTTATGACCCTCTGTTCATGCCTAGCACTATCAGCTATATCAACACCTATATTCAGTGGATATCACAAGTGTACACACCCCTGTTGGAATGCCAGGTTTGTGTGCTATATGATTATCAGACCACAAAAGATCATTTCATAATGTTTCCCATCTTGAATGTGACCCCTAACCTGTACAATTCCATTGAAATACAATTAAAGGTGTTTCTAGGAAGGTGAGCAACTATTGTCAAGTGAAGATGTGCTATTATGTTAGAGTCCAGACCAAGACAGATGAATGCTGTAACCCTCTCCAGAGGTGCATACACAAGTTTAAGGGTGTGTACACTCATTCATCTGGCTTATTGTACTGAGTATTATTTCCATATGTTTTTACAGACCAGATTGTTGTTTTCAATTGAATTGTACAGGCTATAGGTCATACTCTAGGTGAAAATTGTTATGAATTGAGTTAATGTGGTGTCATGTTCCAGTTGCACAAATACCAGGCAGCGTATCAGGGGTGTGTACCCTTCATATCCACTGTAGCTATAAGGCACAGCAGTACTTGTCCTGTATATCCAGCCTCTATCAAGGTAAAGTAATCCCCTTTGGTGGACAGCAGCAATACACAAACCACATAATAGGTTGCTACATTGTTTTTGTAAGGGACACATAGGTGCAGGCAACAACTTTGAAGCAAGTCCACCTATATCTGAGCAAGCAGATAAGTTCAAAGGTGATGTCCTGTAAGGCTGACTATGACTATGAATCGGACATATCCACACCATCAAGGACAACTGCAACCATGTTGCCACATATGTTGTAAGTCTCATGATGAAACAACACAATTCACCCTATACTGGGGGTAAAGAGCACCTCATACACACATGCCATGGACATAGGCAACTTGCATCACACAGGTTAGGTGGAAACATCGCCACCCTGTCCACCCCAGTCATATATGGAGATATGCACATCAGTCACGCTCCTCCCCTCAGCAATGGTGAGCAGGTACATATTGGCTACTGATGACAACAACAGCATATCTCCATGGGGAAAAATAACATCAGTGTCTGCCTCTTACATCAACTCAGGCATGTGCTCAGAGCTCCATCACACACCACAGTCAAACACAGACCTGCCACCATACACACACCATCCACATGGAAGATGACCACTATTAACCCTCTACACAGAAATGAATGGGGGATAGAGGATTATGCAATCAAGTGTGCAACATTTGGGGAATAATATAGCTCAGGGACAGGCGTGTAATGCAAGCTGCTATAGCCATCATAGCTTGAAGGTTTCTGGTGTAGTCTGGATTATTTGCAGGTAATATCCCCTGTTGATGTGCATTTGACAACCATATGATGTTCTGTGACCTTTTCCTGTTTATGTCTTCCAGGTAACATGCAGAATGCTCACATACCAGCATTCTCTGTTGGGGAAACAGACATCATCACCCAATATGTGATTTGACATTATGCCCTGTCATGTAGATGGAGAGCAGAAGATGTGTGGGAGAGGACTGCCCTGTAGAACAGTGCGGTCCACAGGGTAAATGATGCCAGCCTGCACAGCAGAACATAAGTGCATGTGCAGAATCAGGCCACTGACCTCAAATGCCATGCCCATCAATGGGCTGCTGCTGTAGCAAGGGACCAGCTAGCTACAGGTGGGGGCCAAGCCATTAAGTCCTCACTGACAGCCACCGAGGAGCTTCTCACCACACTTGGGCCACATGCCAAACACACAAGCCATGATGCTGAGGGAAGCATTGCGGAGGTGGGTTGCACACACACACACACACACACACACACACACACACACACACACACACACACACACACACACACACACACACACACACACACACAAACACACTGGATGAGGAGCATGCAGGTAAGGGCCCAGTGGGGATTAGTACACTAATGTATCAGACATACATGTATCTGTATTGTATCTACATGCATGTGTGAGGTCCAATTTCAGTTTTGGATGGGGTTTTCTAATGCACAGAGGTGCACATCTATGGTGAGGACAGGACATTGTGTCTTATTGCAGTTAGTACTGTAGATGTGCAGACATGCTGCATCCATCCTATACCAATGCCACATATGTATCGGCTGACAATTACTCCCTTTCACAACTACCTAGGACCCTCTGTTCTGCATATGTGACAGCACCCTGAAGCTGGTGAGTATTACATTGTTCTGTTGTTGCCTTGTAGTACCCCAGGCATGTGAAGCGCAATTTACCATGCACACAACCGTCAGTAATAGCTATATTGCTTTATGTAATAGCTATATTGCTTATTGTGCATGTTCACTTGTGCTGGGGTTAACTGTATTGCATCACAGCGGTCACCACTGGGGCCTATCTGAAGTGAATTCAACATTCCTGCAGCATACCTCACAACTTGTCAATGCCAAGATGTCTGGACAGAGGCCAGCAAATTGTG
>NC_056731.1:1308744733-1308927233 GCF_019279795.1 Protopterus annectens | reverse complement strand
TAGCCTGCTATGGGTCCACATCTATGTCCCTAGACTGTCAATGCACCTTCCTCAACACCCTGCCCTCTATGATGGTCAGATGCAACACTGACATAGTATGAGTCTTCAACTACCTCTCCTTCACCTGGGGAATGTAGTAATCACCAGTACAGTGGCCCAGAACTTCTGGGATTCATCATTTTCATTGCCCTAGACCAGCTCATATTGACCCCTGGTAGAGGATGCAACGACCTTGACCAGTGATGAGCACTAAAATATGGGACTGTTGCTCATTATTAGATGTCAATCCCTGCATGGTGAGATTCACACAGGCTATAATCAACATGGAACTCAACTTGTCAGCCACACCCCCCACAAAGATACCCACCTGGCAAAACCTCTCCAAAGCTGACTTTGCAGCCAAGAAAACAGGGATGGATGTCTTCACTGCACCCCACGGCAATGGAATGTAGCTGCATGACTTTGGAATCATACACACAGGCACAGTACAAACAGGTACATGAATGCATGGTCCTAGCCAGAGCCAACAGAACCCAGACACTGTCCTCCAAACACTGGGAGACAATGTGATGGTCCCCTGCCATTACTAAAGTGTACATCAGAAGGAGGACACTGTTGCAGGGAAAGGTTGTGTCCTATGACTGTTGAACTCCCTTATTAGCCTCAAACCCAACTTTGGATCCCTCGTGGAGTCCCTGACAGGCATCTATGGCAGCAGAGATGCAGCAGACACTGACAACAGTCACAACAGCCTTGATAGTTACATCAACAACCTCCACAGCATTAAAGACAAGTGCTGTGAGTTACTGCAAAAAAGCTAATACCTATCCTGAGACAACAGATAGTGGCCACAATCTTTTCAACACATTCAGAGCCAGCTTTACCCCTTTCTCTCCCCACAAGTGAAGTGCTGAGTGAATGTGTTCTCAAATGCTGTATCCCAATTCCATTCTAGGCATCTGTGTGCCACCAGAATGTGGCCCTGCAGCAAGGTCACAGGGTATGGCAGTGTGATGACACATCCATCATGTCATAGGCAGGGTACAGTATGTGCATGCTAATTCCCGGTCTGTTACACAGTGATTGCATATGCCTCACAGATTATAGGGCTAAGGGTTGTACATAGGTACATGTTGATGTACAACATCTGTTGTAGAATGGAGAATGGTACATGTTCTGGTTTGGACACACCTCTGATTGCTAACGGAAACAGCCACAGAGGATATTCATCAACCAAACACACTGGGATTACTATTCACACACACACACACAAACACACACACACACACACACACACACACACACACACACACACACACACACACACACACACACACACACACACACACACATACACACACACACACACACACACACACTTCCCAGTACTGAGATCCATAGGTTCATTGCTTCATAGGTGTGTAGTAGGTGAATGGGCCTGAATGCTCAAAAAGCCTAGCCCAAGGGAATCCCTTTGCATCACGCTACATGACAATAGTTCGCAGTGTGGCTCAGGAGTATAGTCACTGGAGTGGTGGAGTGGGTATTGTATTCCCCATCCACTCATCCAGGTTTCTATTGTGGATGGCCAGTGATGTGCACTGCTTCCCATGTATGTGATCTATATTCCATAACATGGACAGTGTCTGGGTTGCGCACATGTCCCACATGCATGTTTGTTGACATGTGGAAGTGTGCTTGAGGTTTCTGGGGCATGTTGTGTGGACAGATTGGTGATCTCTGATGTAGCATTCCTGACCTCATTTTGTGAGACCTGGCTATGTAACTGAGGTAGTGAATGCATCTACATTGACATTATGATACGGGTATACAGTGGAGTTAGTGGCATCTGTCCATACAGGGCATGTGTATAAGGCATGGTATTCCCTTTGTGGGATACATTTGCAGACTCTACAGTTGTTGCAGGCATCCAGTGGGGAACATGGCAAAAGGGCCACTGTACATTCATTGGGCTACTGAGGTGATGTAACAGGGTGTCATGTCCTTTTACTTGCTGGATAACACACAGTCAGGAGATGTAACACATCAAAGTACTTTCTGATGTTAGTGGCACTGTTGTGTTCAATGGACATGTAGTCCACTGCAATCACACTGTGGGTACTATCTGTGAGGCAATATGCAGGGGAACTACCAATATAGTTGTTGACTAGCCAAGTGTGTTTGTGTATGATACACGGGTGGTGAGTGGTCTCTAAGTAATAGCAGGGTTGCATATATTGTCTACACCAACCTCTATGGTGTTTGACAACTGTTGGCCTTGTAATGTGGACATTGTGACATATACTAGGTCCTCCACATAATAATTTAGCAAAACCCACCCCCCAATGGATCCTGTTATTACACAATCAAACTGACCACCCCACAGGATACTGATCTTACACACACACACACACACACACACACACACACACACACACACACACACACACACACACACACACACACACTTGCCAGTATTGAGTTTCAACCCCCTACCTAGCTGTAGATTGTTACTAGAGTGCACTGCATTTATCGCATGTGCCACGGAGCTTATAGAATGGATGTTGTCCCAAGGTACTTCTAAGGTGTGGAACATCACCAGCCCTTATAAATACTGGCATTATGTGATGTAGTGGGAGAGGGAATCCAAAATATACATTACCATGCACACACATTTACATTTGCCAGGGGTGAGGTTCAAATCTCTAACTATCTTTTTGGACCATTATGTTACACATTTACCACATGCACCACTGACCTTACATGACTTAGGATGTCAACAAGTACTTCTAAGGTGGATGATATCTGCAGGACTGCTAAAGGCAGGCACTGAGATGTGTATTGGGTGTAAATGGGTCCAAAATCTTTGGGGTACAGACATACATACATACACACACAAACACTCGCCAGGGATGAGATTCAAATCCATACCTATATAGTCATTGCTACTACAGTGTACCACATTTATCACATGCACCACACAGCTTATAGGACAGCTGTTGTCCCAAGGTACTTCTAAGGTAAGAAACATCACCAGCCAGTGTAAATACTGGAATTGGGTGATGTAGCGGGTGAGAGATTCCAAAGAATATTTTACCCTACACACCCATTTACATTTGCCAGGCTTGAGGCTCAACCTTTACCTAACTATCTTTTCGGACCATTAAGTTACACATTTACAACATGCACCACAGAACTTACATGGTTTAGGGTTGGCAACAGGTACTTCTAAGGTGGATGATATCTGCAGGACTGCTGATGTCAGGCACTGAGATGAGTACTGGGTGTAAATGGGGCCAAAATCTTCAGGGTAGGGAAATACACACACACACACACACACACACACACACACACACACACACACACACACACACACACACACACACACACACACACACACACACACACACACACACACACACACACACACACACACACACACACAAAAACACTTGTTAGGGATGATATTCAAATTCATACCTATGTAGTTATTGTTACTACATTGTTCCCCATCTATCACATGTGCCATGGAGCTTACATGTTGGAGAGTTGTGCAAAGGTTTCTTTGCAGGTCAGTGACATCAGCAGCAGTGCTAAAGGAGAGGTAAGAGAAGTGTTGTAAGTGTGAATGACCACAAAAACAGGTCTCTACAAGGATACACACACTCTCTCACACAAACACTCACATTAACACAGTTACCAGAACCAGGATTGGAACACCTACCTAACTAGTTTGTTACACTATGGTATTATGTGGTTATTGCAACTGCTTGAGAGCTTATATGTTGGAGAGCTGGCTAAAGGTATCTTTGAAGGAGAGTCACATCAGCAGCAGTGCTAAAAGGAGGGGTAAGGGAAGTGTTGTAAGTGTGAATGACCACAAAATCAGGTCTTTACAAGGATACATACACTCTCTCACACAAACACTCACATTTACACAGTTGCTAGAATCAGGATTGGAACTCCTACCTAACTAGTTTGTTATACTATAGTATTACACAGTTATCGTAAGGGGCATAGAGGTTATATGGTGGGGCGCTCTCCAAAGGTATCTTTGAAGGTGAGTGACATCAGCAGCAGTGCTGAAGAAGAGGTACGGAAGATTTAGTGAGTGTGAATGACCTCAACCACATTCATCTAGAAACACACACACACACACACACACACACACACACACACACACACACACACACACACACACACACACACACACACACACACACACACTCACACACAACTTTACATTTGACAGGACTGACATTACAACTGCTACATGGATACCAATTTATACTGTAGTGTTACACAGTTATCACAAGCACCACTGAGACTATAGGGCTGGGGGCTAACCAAAGGTATTTCTACAATGAGTGACATCAGCACATCATGTGATATAGGCCAATGGGATGCGTACTGGGTGAGAAAGGCCTCATAATGGGATTTTCTTTGTCATTGCCTGTCTTTCTCTTCCCCACGTCTCTGTGTGTGCTTGTTTGACATATTATATTATGCTGGCCTTAGATACGTATGTGTATTCCTATCCAATGTGTGTGTGTGAATTATAAATGGTGTACAATTTGGTGTGTGTGCACAGACAGCCATGAATAACCAATATCTGTAGTCCACTGTGTTGTGAGACATGGGCTTCATTTCTCTAAGTGTAGGAACATGCCCAGTATGACCTCCTATATTGAGTGTGTGCATCCATTCAAGGGAGGGTTGGACTCCAGTTCAGGGTTTTGTGTGCTACAGCTACACCTAGCAAACTGTTTCTGCAGGATATCTGTAGGTAGGTTGCCAATATAGAGAAACAATGGGCTTAACATACAAGGGATACTGTAACTATTGCTGTCTGTGCTGCTTGTGTGACATGTTTGATTGTAGCATAGATATTCTGACATATGTAATATTTTACACTGTGATGTGTCATGTCATCAACCACTGACAGTTATCATTCTTTGCTCACAGTTATTTACCCAGAAATACAAGATGAATGAAGCTGATACCAATATTCTGAGGCATATAGACTACACATTCTGGCAAACACCTGCCATTGTGGAGGGGTAGCTACAGACAATAGACTGCTGCTTCTGTGTAAATGGTGCAGCACTTTGTTGGTATGCTGCCTGGGGTTTCCTCCTTGTGCTTTTCCCAATTTCACGGAATGGCCATATCATGCTGGGGCCATACCTCTCAGCTGTACAGATACACCGATGTTATCCAGAGGCAGGATGCATGTATCAGTTCAATTTACACATTGTGGTTTATAAGCGGTTTTGTGGCTATTCATTCATGGGTTTGGAGTCAGGAGTAGTATGGGCAGACATTAGAGTTTCAGACTTCACACACTGCATGACATCCATGCTTTTACACCCCCCCTTCTGTTATTCTCCCCTCCATCTAATATTATGTAAGCAATATCTCAGAGGAATCCCTATAGTAGGGCCTTTATCATAGTAGTATTTATGGCCTGATCCACAGTCCTTGCAGTAAGACATGGGGAGGCATGCTACTGGCATTTGTCAACATCACCTTGCATTTGTTTTCTGTTGGGTTGTTAGTTGGGGCCCCCTGACATTCCATACATTGGCACTATGGGTGAGGCTTGGGCCTTTTCCAGAGGACTGTAGGCCATTTGAGAGTGCTGCAGGTCATCTGTTACTGCATTTCTACATAGGATTGTGGGGGGGGGGTGCACACCTGCAGACTTTAACATTTGAAATGACTGTACTGGTATTTCAGTTACCCTGTTGGCTTCCATTTCATATTGTATTGTGACCTATGATGCAGACAGGAGGCATATCAGTAGAGTACATATGTTAGATCTTAATGGCATATATTTTAGTTTCAGACTTCTTACCCGTCAGAACTAGAATGCAACTGCCAGACCTGTTGTAGTATGTCTGTGTAGGTCTGGTGGGGGGCTGTTCACCATTGCCATCATTTGGGGGCCTTAGCCCAGCATTTCTTCATGGTCATTTACACCTGTCCTGCTGGGTGAGGCTGGTGTTGGATATGTGACCCTCATTGACATCCAAGTGTGTGACCTATTAACACCCACAGTGCTTTGGGCCATCGCATGTACTGCAGTGGGGGTTGGCACCTTGTGTAGTGCTGCCTAATATGTTTACACCATTAATTGTTATGAATTTCCTGCTGTCCAATATAGCTGTCTGCTGCTATCCCATTCAGCCACCCATTTCCCTTGCATGTTTGCATCCATATCATACATACAAGTAAAGTATGAGCTACTACTACTCAGTAACTGATAGGAAGGAAGACTTTGTTTGTTTGTTGCTGGGACAGTGATGAGGAGAAGAGCTGGAGGGATGGGTGAGATGATTAGTACCTCCCTGTACAATAGTACATGGTAGTGTCATGGTAGGCCAAGTGTGTTACAGTATGTCTAGCAAGTGTACGTAGTCTGGAGGTGGTGTATCAGTGCCTGCCCTTGTGTGTGTGCCAGTGTGTACTCTTTGCGCTGCCCTAGGCTCCTTGTGCATACCTGGGGGCATGTGCAGGGGCAGGCTTAGGAGTGTCAGTCTGCCAACAAAATAAATAAATAATTAAATAAATGCATTCCTTGAATGTAAATAAGGACTGTGTTACACATCCGATATGGCTGTCTCTGCCCTTACATAGATTACAGCTGCAGCGGCTAGGCTTTTCAGCCATATTGCACTACGGCAAAGTGCCGCTGCAGCCTTTTGGGTTCAGCGATGTAGCTCGCAGGGAATTGTCTTGAGGGCTATACACCAGAACCCATTGACCATTGCATTTTTCGCACATAATAAATTATTTGCTGAAAAGATTTGTGTTGACTTTATATTAGAAGTAAAAATAACATTTATGTACCTACATGATGGATGTATGATGTCTGTTCATGGCACAGACTTTACTATTCTGTGTAACATTTAATGTCTTATTTACATCAAAAGTAAAAATAATATAGATTTAATCATACAAGTGATATTTTCTATCACTAAAAATGCAACAATGTCCCCAAGCACAGATGCATTTGAAATTATTCACAGTACATACATATGAAGTTATATATAGTGCTACGGCATAGCAGAATAAATCCCTGTCTTCAGTTCAGTTGACTTGGAATCAGTTATTGGCTTGGGTGTCTGAGGTGCTGGAAAGAGATGATGGGCACACCCGTCCTGCTAGAGAGCATGTGCATAGAGGCACCCATGACGGCTTATCACTAGCTAGGGCTAGGGTTGCTCAGGAGGTATTAGCATTTGGGGGGCAGAGGTAGTGGCTGAGTTGTCAGTGCAGCAGGATAATATGTCAGGATATTGTGATGCATGTCCCACCTGGACTTAAGGGGAAGGGAATTTGTGGCATGAAAATTACTCATGTGCAGCAACGTGATTCTTTCCATAGTTCTTTGATCTCCTCATGGGTCTTAGTCAATCTACGAGTGGCAATGAGAGACTGCTAGAATGGATGAGGAGAAGTCTAAAGAGCAGTTAATGTTCACCTAAAAGCAGCCAAAAAGAGAACAAAAAAGGATAAAGCTTAATACATACCTTAAAATTTAAAATTACCATGTCAAATGCTTCTAAGTATAATGGCACATTTTCCAAAGAAGTTAACTAGAAATGTAAAAATTGTTTCAGATTGTCATACTATAACCATAGGGTTAGTCACTTTTGTGAGATTCATTTTGTAACAAACTTAAACAAGTGATGTGTGATCAAACTAACAATTTCATTGAGTATCTCAATTACATCATCACTGTGTAAGTTTTTGTAATATGATAACTAAAAATATTTATTTATTTTACATTTGTTGACCGGGATGATCCGACTGGACACATGTTCATTTTCAGTGGAGGCCCGGGGAGAAAAGCTCCACATTTATAGCAAATAACGTACGGGATACAAAAGCAAATGTCATACAATTTACAAAGTTACATATTGTTGCATTAATAGCACATAGGAAAAACATAGCATGTGCAATGAGGAAAAGAACATGAGAAATGCATATGACCTAAGGAAGTAACATCTTAGGAGTAGCACTCACAAAGTACAGTTGTATAGCAGTGGAAATTATACTATTGTATAGTAGGAGGTTGTCAAGCTTCATGTTTTGGGCATCTATTCGATTAGGTAATAGAGTGTTAGATGATAAATGAAAGAGTTTAAATCCTAGGGATATTCATTAGTTGGAGTGTGGACTTTGGCTTCATAAAGAAGAGTTAGTCAGGGACAGAGCACTGACATAGCCGGTGTGACTTGAAATGGAGTTTTAGATCCTTTTAGAATTGGACCAGGGAGCTTGATAGAGTGAGGTTAGAGGGGAGGGTGTTCTATATTTTACCAGTAGTGTTGGCAAACAGAGTATCTCCCCCTGAGTTATGGGATTTGACTGTTTGGACAAATAGCCTATTTGATGAGTGTAGGCAGCTGAGATTAGTGTACGGTATAATAAGGTTTTTCAGTGCTGGAGAGTTGCCAGGTTGTTTGAGAATTTTAAAAGCCTCAAGGAGTTGGTTCAAATGGAGAAGGTTTGTCAGTTCAATCCAGCCCAGGTTTTTTAGGTTTTGGCAGTGGTGGGTCCTGTAAGGCATGCCAGTTGCAAATCTGGCAATGTTATTATAGCAGCTTGTAAGTTTGTTCAGATCAACTTTATAAGGTTAGTCAGTATGGGGGAAGCATATAGTAGGGTTGAGAGGAGATGTGAGCGGGCGATGGCTACTTTGGCTTTTGGAGTTAGGAAAGATTTTATTTTGTATAGAGACCCTAGTTTCTTGTTAATGGTTTTGATGGTCTGGTTAATGTGCATGTCAAATCGCAGTTTATTGTTAATGGTAACTCCAAGGAGTTTGGTATGGGAGTCAGGGGACATGATAGTCCCGTTGTTGGATTGTATAGTAAAGGGAGTAAGAGAGGGTTTCTGGGTAGGATGAAAGAGTAGTAGTTTGGTTTTGTTTGGGTTCAGGATCAGGTTTCGGCCTGATAACCAGTTTTTCTACTGTAGTCAAAGTGAGCTGGGTTGTGGATAGTAGGTTGACTAAGGATGTATCAGAGCAGAGTAGTGTAGAGTCATCTGCATATTGAATGCAGACGGCCTGAGGGATGACTGTATGAAGATCATTTATAAAGACTGAAAAGAGAAGAGGTCCTAGTATGGAACTGCCAGAGTACTGCCTGTTGTCTAGTGGAGAGATAAGCATGAAACCAATCAAGGGTTTGGTTGTCTAAGTACAGAGTGTTCAGTGTGTGGAGTAGCAGCTGGTAGTTAACCATGTCAAATGCTTTTGTCAGGTCCAGAAGGAGAGCTGAGGATATTTTTTTGTTATTCCAATTATGGTTAATTGTATCAGTGAAGGAAAGGAGGTCATTGATAGTACTGTGGTGAGGTCTGAAACCATGTTGAGAGTCGGTAAGTAGATTATTCTGGGTGAGGTAATGTAGAAGTTGATTGTGCACACATTTTTCCATGATCTTGGCAAGTGGAGACAATATGGCTATTGGCCTATAGTTTGAAAGGTCTATAGAAGCGCCACCCTTATGGAGTGGTATTACATAAGATATTTTCCAAATTGAGGGGATATTAGACTCTGTTATGGTTCGATTAATTAAGATAGAGACTGTGTATGCTATGACATCTGCAGCTTTTTGCAGGTATTCGGCTGGGAGAAGATCTGCAGAGAGGGTAGTTGACTTTAGTTTCTTCAATAAAGATCGGATCAAGGAAGTAGGAATGGGCTGAAGGTTGAAGGAGAGTGGTGTGCTGGGAAAAGAGCATGTTATTGAGGAGGAGGTAGCGGGTGATTGTTTGGCTAAGGACTGTATAGTCTCAGTAAAGAAGGTGTTAAAGGAGTTTGCTACTTTTTCTGGGTTCTCATTAAGTCATAGGCACATAACATGTGTTTGGAAAGCTTTACCCCAAACTATTATTCAGTGGTGTTAGTAATATTATTAATTAATGTTGCTGGGGTAGGAGTGGAGGATTTACCTGGATGGAGAAGATTATTAATTCCTGTCCAGAACTTTTGAGGGTTATTTTGGTATTTATATTGTAGTTGGCAGTAATAGTTTTTTTTGTCAAGTGAGATGGCTTTTTTAGTCTCATTTCTGAGCTGTGGGAATTTAATACGATCTAGGGTTAGTCTAGTTGTACGCCACAAATATTTTTTCAAAAGTCAGGTTTTCTATCATTGTAATTGTAATCACAAAAATATGAATTTTTGACAACTTACATCCATACTTTCTGTCGGAGATCCTATTTTTTCTTTCTTTTAGGGATGTTAACTGCTGAACAATGTGATATTAAGCTAAAAGTCAAAGGTTCTTATCCTGAACACTTGATATATAAGTGAAATCTAAAACCAACTGGGAGATATGCACATTTGTAAGTAGAATCAAACTGAAGTGCTTCTAGCCATTGAAAACAGACAGACTTCAATATTTCCACGGTATTCAGTTTGCAATTAAGATATTGGTTCTCTTTAGAATGGAAATTCTATAGTAATTAAAACAAAAGTCCATCCAGTTTTTATAACATCATGCATAATGTGCATTTCTATATAAAAGGTGATTGTTACTCCCTTTTTATTGTGGCACATAGACAAATTTCAAATTATTGCTTTTGTTAAAATATGAGTTAATAGGTTCATAGGTTCATATGTGCGTACTAGGCTAATGGCCCTGGAGCGTTTGCAAGCCTAGCCCATAGGATTACTCTGGCATCGTGCCACCCGACCTTAGTTCCCAGTGCCTCTGTCGAGTAAAGCCACTGGAGTGATTCCTGGGGTGAATTTTCTATTTCCCATCCACTCATCAAGATTTCTCTTGAAGATGGCCAGTGAGGTCCGCTGCTTGACATGTATGGGAAGTCTATTCCATAGCCTGGGCAGTCTCTGGGTTATGAACCTGTCCCTCCAGCATGTTCTGTTGATTATGGTAATGAGGTTGAGGTCTCTGGAGCATGTGGTGCGGAGGGATAGGGATTAATGGTGTTCCATTCCCTTTAAAAATGAGTAAAATAGCAAGATATTTTAAACAGAAACAGAGTATAAAGGATTAGTCTAGATAACAAAAACACTCATTCATCTACCTACTTAATTGAATAAACTAGTGGAAACTTCAACAAGGTGTCTTTATTCCTCTCACAGGGAGGGTATCAGAGAAAGAGATTTTCCTAGATCTGCTAGCTGAATTGACTTTATTTGGACTAATCTTTTGTACTTTGTTTCCTGTTAGTCCTGTCACCCTCTAGGTCACAGGTGGGATACCAGACTTCACTCAAGCCCTCTGGATTACCTTTGTTTTTGTTTTTTTAATATTTTAAATAGAAGTATTCTCTCATAATTCCATGAAACATTCATCAGAATATATCAAACCATTTTGGAGAAAGAACTAATTTCAAACATGCAACACAAATAGCCTAAACTGTCAAGATCTGGGCCACATGTTTAGTGAAAATAATCAAATGTAGAAAAATTAACTTCACAAATATACTTTTTAAATTTGAAGATCAATATTTATAAAACAGCATTTAAAGACCCTGGCATAGGAGAACATGCACCATTCTTGCATGTTTCTATATACCACAGTGAAATTTTGGACATAAAAATGGGACCATGAAATAACCTTTTAGGATCCTTGCACAATAACACTTTTGATGTTAAGTCATAGGCACATAACATGTGTTTGGAAAGCTTTACCCCAAACTATTATTCAGTGGCAAAGTTAGTAATATTAATTCTCAATATTACGTTGATCAATGTGTACTCATAAATGTAATGGAGTTCAACATATTTATATTACGTTTTCAGTACACATCTATGGGGCTTCACAGATTTTATAATAAAGAGCATTTGAAATAGCTTTGTCCAAAACATAACTATATGCCAAAGCTATGATTTTGCATTTAATATGAAATGTTTCATGTTTTCTACCTTACATTCCCAAACAAATGTAGTGCAGTGATGAGTGTACAATTTAATAGAACTAGAACCAACATTAATCAGAATATACAGGGAAAACTGTATAACTTAAGCAATGCATAGACAATACTAAAATATATCAGGCTAAAATGTAGCATTTATTAATACAAATTAAAATCCAATCAACAATGCAATAGAAAAATACTGGCAAATCAACATAAACCACTCACACTGGAATAATAACACTCCAGAAGAGCATGAGAGAATGTTAACTCTAATGACTTTTCAAAAGACTTTATACTCCCAGGAGCAGTGTACTCAACCATTCACTCCAAAGGGGATTGAACCACTAACTCTAGCCAAGAAAGAAAAGGAAAGAGGTTTCCACTCATTAAAGGAGAGAATCCAACCCCAAATTTCCACCAAAAACAACAAAATGCTGTGAACCATAAATCCCTAAAACAACTTCCTAACTAACTGGCAAACAGAAAAGAGAGTTTGATAAAATTAGTTGTGCCAAATAGGCAAGGATCCCAGTGCCCATCATTTAAATATCATGCCTCCCCCAAAATTCTTACCTCTCTTCCTGACATTTCTGAATTCTAAACTTTAAACTCATTTCTTGACTTTACCCTCCCAAACCTTATTTAAAATTCAGACAATAATGAGCTAGATTACCAGGACAAATCATTCTGCCACAAACTTCATTTGTCCCATATCCCCTGCCCCCCACTCCCAAATAAACACACAAGTATTGC
Organism: Protopterus annectens; assembly: GCF_019279795.1. NCBI lineage: Eukaryota > Metazoa > Chordata > Ceratodontiformes > Protopteridae > Protopterus > Protopterus annectens. Next base: position 1,308,914,573 of record NC_056731.1, on the reverse strand, counting down.
TAAGTGGCCGACTTTATTGAATCAAAACCAGCATTAGTATAATGATACAAGAAACTTTCATAATTTAGGAAATGTGTGATCAATACTAACAATATATCAGTGCAATAAACTATAACATTTATTATTACAAATTGAAATGCAATCAACAATATAACTGAAACCATACCAGGTGGTGTAACATAAACCACTCACACTGAAATAGCAGTGCAGAAGAGCACTGTAGGCCACTCACTTTAACATAATAATATTTATTGCTAGGTGCAGCATATTCAACCACTCACTCCAAAAGGGGCCTAATCAACTACCATGGCTCAGGAAAGGAAAGGTGATTCTTCCCATAAAGGAGACGCTCTCAAACTCTTATAGCTATAAATCATGACAAATCCATAAGGACAAAAGCCCAAAAATAGGGACAATCTTGAAATATTGTTATTACAAATTTAGAAATTTGATAGAATAACATGTTTTGCATTAACATGGGTTTTTTGAAGCATATGAAGTATGAAACTCAAATGTCTGTCATTCTTTTCTGACTTCAATAAACCATGATTTGTAAAGGATTTATTTATTTAGTTAGTTAGTTATTTAACATTTATTTACCAGATAAGAATGAGTGGGACAGAGCCCATTTTCAGTGGAGGTCCAGGGAGAAATGCACTAGACGCATGTCTTTGGAATCTGTGAGGAAACTGCAGCACCTGGAGGAAACCCATGTGAACATAGGGAGGACATGCAGACTACACACAGAAGACACCCCAGACAAGAATTGAACCAGTGAACCTCTTGCTGTGAGGTGACAATGCTAACCACTGCAGCAGTGCATTAGAAAAAACACAATTGTATGGTAAACAGATAAAAAATGTAAGGCAAAAATCTGGACATTCTGCAAAAGTTTGGACAGTTGAGAGGTATGTGGCAGCCTGCACCCACTTTCTTTTCTGATAGTAACCTTCCATACTTATCAAATTCACCACAGCTATAAAAATCCACTAAATCTTTCAAAGCAATGAAAAATGTGCTTTAAACAATCCAAGGTTTACATGACTAATATGCACACCATCCTCCTTGAACCAAAGAGGGTCCCTATCTGCAAAACTCCCCTGTGATTTATACATTTCCTTGCAGTCTAAGTTGCTGCCATCCTAGCAACACCCACCACATTAATCTATGAATTATTGAGGACCAAACAATCACCACACCAGAAAATCTCTGCTGAATTAACATCAGGACCCTAACTTTCCAAGACAGTTACCTGTTATTAGGAACCTACCCCAAATCATTACCCTCTAAATGAATCACAACAATTCTTGGGTAAGCAATAAGCTGCTTGAACCTCACCTACTACCAGCATAAGTTGACTTCAAAGCATTCCTCTACACCCTTGCCAAATAATGTCCCACAGAGTCAGATAATGATTCTGGTATAATCCACCTGGTCTCACAGCTGTTGTCTTGGCTGTCCATAAGATAAAGGAGTACCCGAAAATTGGCACTATCTTGCTTTCTGAAAAAAAATCTACTTATAACCCAACTATACCAGCTATCTAATGTAAGAAACAAAAATGTTAAGTGATTGCTTACCCATCTTCATCACCTCAGTTGATTTACCCATATAAAGTAAAACTGAAGTCCTTCCCATGCAGAAAGAATGACCATTCCTGTGGAGTCATTTGACTCACTCATACTTACGTCAACATGACAGTTAATCCCCATTTTCAAAAACTTCATAAAAATCATTACCTGTATCCATTTGATGTGCTATTCCTGTGTCTCTGTTGACACCAATTTCCTTCTCACCTCCTTTTCACTCTAGTCACAATTTATTCATTTATTATACTATGATTACCAGATTAGTCACACTAGACTAGCAACCTCTTTTCAGGATAGACCTGAGGTGGTATTTATAAATCTAGGGAAAATTTGGTCAGGGCATTGGGGAAATTCCCATAATGTTTTTATAGGTCCCACGGGATGTTTTTACATCCAACTGAGCTACCACAAATTCAAGCAGACTGGAAAACAATTAAATGTCTCATATGAAGAATGACCATGTCAGACTCAGGTGCATACGCACATCCTTGAAGAAATTCCCTGTCTGCAAAGCAATATCCTGCCACTTGCATTTCAACAGTTCCCCATTAAACATATTGCGGAACAGAAAACAAAAGGTAGTATCAACCTGCACAAAGGTAATTAACCAACCAAAGTACTTGCCTATACTCTTTTATTCATCTCTTGCTTCCTCCAATGCCCATCAATTGCTCAGATGTCCATCACTTACAGTCCAATCAGCCTATAAGGAGGAGGAAGAGAGATCTCCAATGAGGACAGGGGTAATTTTAATACCACATGTACTGCCACAGCACTTCTACAATGATAACCAGCTGACTTGTTCCTTATCTTTTAGATGCTGTCGTTCATCTCTATTCCTGCCTTAACCAACAACTGCTAGTCAAGATTCTGACCAGAACAACCAATTAGAGGAAGAGGGGCAAACAGAGACAATTTTTAACTAGGTTTCAAGTGCACTGAAATTAATAAAACAAGGTTCTGCCTCCTGGTGCATTTTCAGAACATAAGGGCATGAGCTGTTTCAATTTGGCCTCATTGTTGACTAACCTTTGTATTGATCTATGAAGGACAAGGCAAAAAGCCACAAAGCCAACCATAAAACTCTGTTAACAGTGTCTTATTGAGCTTTTGGGTTCGTGGGATAGACCACTAAGGAATACCCACAAAACCTGGTAAAGAGATATAGACCAGATTCTAACAGCATTCATGAACCAGAAGAAGTATGAAATTATAATGTTTGGTATGTTACACCTTACTTCACTCCTCAGCTATATCAAAGCAAAACAAACCTTACAGGAGCCAAGTAACATATAAGGCACCACCAGAACTCTAAAGGGGAGACACAGTTACCACAATCAGGCCAGATTTTAAATATGCAATTTCAGTTCACTGAAAAATATTAATAGTAACATAGATTTTATATCAAAATGCATTTCGGAACAAGAAAAAGCATGAAAGACTGACATTTGGTGTTTCTAACTGATGTGATCCTCTGTGGTTTACCAGAACCTCAACATTTCTACAACAGACAGGGCTAACATATGAGACAAATTCAGTGACATCCTGCAAAATATTAAGGGCACTATCAGTGATGCACAGCATGCATTCTCTGAACAACAATAAGCATTAAACTTTAATGTTCAGCTTTATTTACAAGATGAAATCCTGATTGATTTACCAGAAAATCTATTTATTTATACTTGTTTATCAGGGTAGTGCACTGATCTCAATGAACCACTTTGAGTCACAGCCCCGGTGAATAGGATCAGATAAGAAATTAGCAAACATATTTAAAGATACAAGGATATGTTAAAAAGCAAAATCTCTCTCTCTCTCTCTCTCTCTATATATATATATATATATATATATGTATATATATTTATGCATACACACACACACATATACATATATATATATATACACACACACACACACACACACACACACACACACACACACACACACACACACATGCACGTACATGTTTACATATGCATGAATATGCTGCAACATTAAGTTCAAGAAGCAGTTTGCAATGTCAAAACACGGATGGAAAAATAGAATGATGCTTAGCTGAGTAGCCATAATGACTGAGAAAGCTTATGCTACAGGGATAGCAGCATATCATTATACAGAGAGGTATGAAGGGATTAGAAGAGTCATGTGACAATAGTTGCAGGAAAGGATGCTGTGGAAGAAAACAGAAAAAAGCTGAGAGAGGAGAAGTAAAAGAAGAAGGAGTGTGAAAGAGATGCAAAGCGAAGAGGGAAGTAGGATGAATGTGAGGTAGTGTGTAAGGGGATGGCAAGATAAAATAAAGAAGGATGAAACAGGGATAAAGGGGTGTGAGAGAGATGCAGGGTTCATGTAAATCAAAATTTTATGAGAGACAGGACAAATATATATATAAAAAAAATCAGAATCATTTTTCATAATTCTGGCCTGTCTAGATATATGGATAAATTGTCTCCTCTTACTGCTCACTATTCTATCTTTAAAATGTGTAAAATGGGCTCATGTCTATACAGCATACTCAAAAGAAGTCATACTGACCACCACACCTACCCATAGCCACACTAAACCTCTAGAAGCAAAAGTCCATCCCATCCATGCTCTCCTGCCTTGTATCTCTAAAAATAAGTCAAAATGAGCAACCAAGAATGTTCCAGCACTAACCATGCCTCCACCATCATTACCTGCAAAGCCATGACATGCCTGATGTACCTCTTGAGTGACAGGCTATATCAAGGTCTACTGAAACCAACTCAAAGTAAAACTAACTTGACTACACATTGTGCTGACCCACATGAGCAACACCTGCAGATAACCACTCAATCCTGAATTACCCTGACCCTGGCAGATTACCTCCTAGATCAAGGTGCTACTCCTACAACTGCCATCTGGATGAGAGGGAAATATCCCAGATTGTGGCCTGTCAATATCACCTCCTAGGGCCAGAATCTGACCAAGTAAGCCTGTCTTGAGCTCCTGGCTCCACCTTAAGCTGCACACTATAGTTCATTTCCCGCAGCCTGGTTCACTCATACCCGTGTCTTGCATCAGAATAATGGCCACACTGACTCCCTTAAAACCAATGCCAATATTCTATCACTAGACCTCCCTTCTACCTCTGTAACCTTAGAAAACCATGACCTATTTTTTTTTTTTTTTTACTCTTATGCCATACCTACTAAACTCCAACAAATAAACTTACCTGTATGAGGGTGGGGAGTGAGGAGGTACATGATTCCAACACACAGTACCTGCCATGTTTTGGTCTAGTCTCTTCTCCTGGTCATCTGGACACTGGTAACGGTCATTCTTTGATCCATTTGTCATTTACAAAGAGGTCAGGATCCATAAAACCAGCTATTAAATATTACTTTCACCTAAAACTTTTACTTCACTTCCTGACATACTCGACCTCTAAACCCTTAAATTCACTTCTTCTATTTACCTCCCTTGAAACTTACTTAACATGTCAGCAAACAACTAACCAGGTAACCAGGAACAAATCAGTCTGCTCATAAACTTCATTTTTTACTTATACACAGTTTCTTATTGTCTACCAGTTTTGCAAAATGACATCTTTAAGGCCTTAGCAAATACAAAAATCACTTTTTAAGAAATGTATTAAATGACAACACAGCAGATGTCATGGTACTGGCTGAAGATTGTTCTCAATCTTTTTTCCTGAAATATTACCAACCAAAGTTATGATTATGTTTAATAAAAGGAGCATTTCTTCATAACTACAATTGTTCCCTATGTTGAGAATATATTTGGATGAACAATAATTAGTAAAAAAAAAAGTGCAGAAACAATCAACCACAACAAAATTACATTATTCAAAAAGTACTTCTATTACTTAGAATCCACTGTACTTTTGCAATATAAAATGTCAATATTTACAGCATTGGTTTTGACAGATTTCAAATGACTTTATGGGTCAAAAGCAATGGAACTAAAGGGGACTTTTTATTCAGTACATGTTTGGCATGACATTCAACATGGCCTGCCCTTTAAATTCATAATATAAAAGTAGATTAAGTCCTTGTCTGGCATCTTGTTCCCTTTAGTGCACACGCCCTTAAAGAAAAAAATATATAATAAACATCATGAAATTAAACCTGGATTAACAATTAATAACAAAGTTTTCTTTTGGCTCTGGACTGCATTTCCCCTATTTTTCCTAAATTGCCAAAATGTCTTATCTATATAAAATTATCTCTAAACACAACTGGTACAATACACAACACCAGTGTAACAATAATAAATCCTTTAAAACATTATGACTTTTCTTTATCAGTAGGTCTAAAAAAGTTTTTCTTTATAAATATATGATAGCAGCAACATGCATGGTGTCATGCACCTTGTGTTGTATTATTTAAAGGAACACAGCATAATGTGACAGAGTCTCTTAAAGCACTAGTCTTTTATAAACTATTTTCATAGAACTGTCTACAGGATTGCTAATGCCTACTTTCTCACCAAAACAGGCCACTGATAAATAATGTATTTCTTAAAATGAAACTCTTAAGCAACATTTTTCATAACAAAGGAACATTAAAATATAACTATAGACTGTATAGTTCATAATAAAGGGATACAAGGATCAGTGTCATTTTTGTGTGCTGCAGTGGAAATTGCACTTATCATTAGAATGAATCTTACTTCTACTGCATAAAAAAACGATCTCAAGTGTAATCAACAATGTGTTGAAGAACGGTACTAAAATTTTTTTTTTGTCTTTAATGGCTCTGAGCTAAACAGATATTCTTTAGTACCTTAAACAAGCTTTTTAGAATAGTTGCTATAATATAGTAAGGATGACAAGTGCTGAAGTGAAGAAAGCAATTAGTGTCAATCTTTTTTTTTTCTAAAATCAGTATAATGTCTGTATCATACACTGAAATAATCATGAAAAGATATAGCATGGAGACTGTGATCAAATGCAAATTTTAAACCACTATTATGTAAATTAATAGCTCATTAAAAAACAGCCAAAATGATATTCAGTTCCTTGCCATAAAAAGAAAACATCATCATGAAATGTTTATTACCTACAATCTTTATCTGAATGGACTGTTGCCACCTAAAGTATAACTCTCTTCTAAAATAGCTTTAAGCACATTTTCATAGCTGGGAGTCATTCTTGCTGTCATGGTAATGTCATATGGCGGTTTGCAAGATGCACTGTACCAAAGAAACATATTATGCATCAACATAGCATAAGAAAATGTTGAATATGTTTAACAAAAGAATAAATGTATTTATCAAAATTGCCACATACAGCCTCAATGCCAGTTGCAAGGGTACATGGTAGACAGGTGTCCCATAAAGCCATTCTAGTCTTCACCCTCAAAAAGGCATCATGAAATACAATGCAGACATGATACATAAAAGCTGAAGAATGGGTGTCAGGTACTCTGCTAATGAAGTTGTAGGAGGAGCAGGGTGGATTAAGGTGGATGGGAAACTGGAAATAAAAACTGGCTTCTGTGAGATGTAATGTCATTATACTGTTGTGAAAGGGGATGGAACTTGCGTAGAAGTCTGAAAACTATCAGCTAGCTTTTAGATCTCATTACCTCTACAAGCAGCATGAGATCTGGAACCAGGCATCTTGACTTTTGGTGGTCTCCCTCTTACTGTGTAGTTAGCCCTTAGATGAGGCCCCAAGTCGGATGCCATTCAGAGTTTCTGAAGGGTTGTCTCAATGTGGTTACACTTCATAGGAAGGAAACTGTGTTGTTTATGTACACCAAACAAGTTGTTATTCATAGCAAATTAGTTTTCTCAGAAACTGTGGGTGCAGAGCTCAATATGGTACCACTTGTAGATTCTGTATTTATACAGAGAGAATTCAGTACTATGTTTGGAATTCTGGAGGCACCTGTGCAAGCAGGGAGAACAGCTTACCTTATCTGAACTGAAGCAATGAATGCTACTAAAGACGTGTCCATAGCAAATATGCTCAATGAGGATTCATAAAAGTGCAGTTGCACCAGACTTTCTTATTTACAGGTCAATGACTGACCTTGTAATAGTTGCATCAGAAATTAAGCCAAGTGTACCGAACTCTAAACTGATTACTGTTTGATGACAATCTAGAGCAGATGGTTGGGCACTGTTTGTTCAGACCTGTGAAACATTATCATGTAGCAAGGGTGTCCTGAGAATGCCTAGCTGATGATTTTCTGTTAGATGAGCTCAATTCCTACCTACATAAAAGCTTCTCTCATTTTATCCAGGCAGGTTAATGATGTGGTTTCTAAATGAGTCCTTATTAAAACATCAATATTTAAGGTAGCAGTAAAGAGCTGTGGCCAAGAGATGCTTAGTATTTGTCACAGAAGGACTCTTAAAATGAATTGTAGACTCCAGTGGTGAGGAAAGCAATCAAGTTAAATAAAGAAGTATTTCATGTAATTCTAGCAGGAAAGCTCCATATTTGCCTGATAGATACTGGCAAGCTGAAAAGGCAGCAGCTGTAGCAATTCTAAAAGCAAAAATCTACATGAGACAAATTAATGTTAAGGTCATTCAAAGTGACTTTCAGACAACTTTAGAAAGATTTTGGCAAACCATTTGCTGACCCAAGAGAGGGACATGGGAAACTACTCTTGTTTTTTTTTTTTTTGTGTGTGTGTGTGTGTGTGTGTGTGTGTGTGTGTGTGTGTGTGTGTGTGTGTGTGTGTGTGTGTGTGTGTGTGCGTGTGTGTGTGTGTAAAAGGGGGGAGAAGATCTGACCCCAAACTAACAGATTTTTGAGAGTGGAAAGGAGCAGTCTCAACAACTCCTGAATCTGGTGAACATGCTCTTCTCTGAGGTGACATAAGCCCATAAGCCAGACATAGATGGTGGAATTTAATAATATCGCACTCCATGACTGCAGGGCTGAATGAGATTTCACAATAAATGACGAAGAGACTGAACATTGATAGAGCTTTATGGTATAAATGTCTTTTTATTGGTAGGTGGAATACTGGGAAAGTACCACTTTATTACCAAAATTGGGTAGTTGTTTCTATCCACAGAGGTATAGATAGAATGGTGAGTAGGTTTCAGTTATAGAGTGATCAAACTTCTCAGTCTTCCTGGAAAATCATACAACTGGGTATTGGAAATGTGACTTCATAAAAAAAGACAAGGGTCTGATTTAGAAGGTGCTACACACACTGTGTTTTGAATGTTGAAGAATGGACCAACTTTTTCTTTCTCACACAGACATAGGAGGGGTTAGAAAAGTTTGTTAATACCATCTACTTATGTATTTTCTGACTTATGGAAGATATATGATGACATACCCCAGAATGCCTTTTGAGAAGTGCCATAAAGGTTTGGGGTCCAAAGGCCACTGTTATATGCCTGCAGTTCTTACATTGGAGGAAGGAGGGTTATATCCATATTTTTAGTGTTATGTAAAATATGTTCATGGTAGGCATATGACTGTGAAGGAGTGCGTGTTTTCTCTTATCCTATTTATTATTTTAATGGTCAGGATAACAATGAAACATAGCCTAGGTCTGTCAGTCTGTCTGTCTGTCTTGAGAGTAACCATTTTTTGGATATGAAGGTGACATTTTTTTTCTTTCTTTTTTTTTTTTTTTTTAAGTTTTTGGAGATGATGTTGTCTTATCAGCTTTAAGTGACCCAGAATGCCAATGTACACTGGAGTAAGCCGAGATGAAAATCAGCACTTCTAAATCAAAGGAAATGAGCAGATTACCCTCTGCATGTGACAGCTGCTTACTCTGGTGGTAGAGATTATATATCTTAAGTTCTTTTTTCGTGACTGAAGGTGGACGGGATCAGGAAACTGAAAAGTGGATGAGAACACAATTAGCAGTATGCTGCAGATGTCATACGGAATACGATGGCGAAGTAAGAGTGAAGTTGTAGGATGAAGCTGTCAGTTTAATGGTCAGTCTCTGTCCATATCTTAACCTACAGTTATTAGCATTTTAAAATAACCAAGAGGATGAGATGGCAAGTACAAGTGGAAGAATTGAGGTTCCTTTACAGGGTAGCTTGATTCCCACTTCATGCTTCATTACAGGATAAGGTGGTTGGTAATCTGGAGGATCCCAAGGCACAGCCACTACACCATGCTATGAGGAAATATATGAAGTGATTCAGATACCTTGTGAAGAAACCCTGAGTGTCTCTAAATGGAGATTTACAAAGTAGGATCAACTAAAACGATATACCCTTGGCAGACGCTGAATATGTTAGAAGGATTATGTCTCTCATTTCACTTGGGAATGACTTGTAGTTCCACAGAAAGAGTATGAAGCTCTTGCTTTGATATACAACATTATATTCCACCTTGCTCTACATGCTATCAACATAAAACATCATGGAGCATTAATTTTAGAAATAGAAGGATGGGTGGAATTTTGGAAGGTACCTGTAATGGTACTTTCTATATTTCAGGATATTGATCATTATATCTACATTGTCCTTGCACATTTCTGTACCAAACATTGATTTCAGAGAGGCTACACCATTATGCAAAATCAAAATTAAAGTACATTCCAACAGCATAGCATATTTCATAAATTAGAACAATCAGTATTCAGAATGTTGTGCTTCGAAAATGTTACTATCTATCATGGTTGCGAATCTGAATTTAATCTGCTGGACATTTTTCCCAACAAATTTGCAAAATGTCATTTATCCTACCTAATCTCTTGAACAGCTTCACTGTCCCTGCATCTTTTCTCATTCCTAAAACTTATGTTCAGTACTTGTTTTTCATGGTTTTCTACTCCGGCTTCTGGGATTCATGTTCAAAACATTTTGTTTAGAACCAGTGCTTAACTTTTTAGTTATAGGTATCAAGCTACCTGGTATCTCTGAGCAGTGACCAAACAAATATGGGCTCAGACTACATTTTGCATATCTTTCATATATTAAAATCAGTAAGAATCCAACTTTAAAGTAAAAAAATACTCTCTCTCTTTTAGGACACTTTAAGTGCAATTCTTTTGTTAGGACATTAATTATATTAACAAAATAGGTATGCTACTGCTTTCCATTAAAATAAATTGGATGTACAATCTTGACATGAAATGTAATGATCATCAGTAGCATAGCTAGCCATTTCCTTATACCTGTGCACATAATAACAGGTCACAGAGCTAAGAAATCCACGTTTACTTGCCATGTGAGGAAGTACATGAGCTCATTTGCTCACATTGACTTATACTTCTGGTCACCCCATCATCTCTACTCATCTCAATAGAGATGTCAGTGAGAATAGAGGCCCTGACCTTCAGAAACTATTTTCTCGTGTGGGTGCCTTTAGAAATAAAATGGGTTTTCATCTTTTCGGTCTCTTACTTCATTTGTATACTTTTCCAACCTGTTTTAATCAGCCTATATTCTTTTAAAAGAACTTTTCCAGATCAGCCCACCTACAACTTCTCCAGACCAGCCCACCTACATGGTTATCAAATAGTAAGCAAGTAAATATTACAGTAAAAGACAACAAAGCTATATATCAGCTATGTATTGTGGTAGTGAAACTTTGTGGCAGACATTAAAAATTGGAAACACATATGAAGGAAGCTGGATGTTCAAATAAAGGCTTGAAACAAAAATGGCAAAAGTATTTCCCTCAAACTGAGAGGTATTTTCAGGGCTAGTGATAGAGATTTGTAGTGACTCAGAAATGTGCTATGAATTTTGAGGTAGATTATCAAAATCTGTCTTATGGCTTCGTATTTGGGTATCAGAAGCTTACCTAAAAATTCACCTGTTGATTACCAGACACTTACCAGTAGACATAATTGCAGATTACAATGGAAATAAAAGGCAGTTTGAAATGAACTGTATTACCCATAAAATTGTTGTAAGGACTGTGGAGCTAATATGAGAGCTTTAAACATTTGAACCACACCATGAGTCGGATTGTGTACTAATGGTGTTAAGCAACTTTTAGTATGCCTTATTTGCATAACTAAACTGGACATGAACTTACAGGGAGTCTCTATTGTGTTTACTTACCACACTGATGGTTTTTATTGGCATAATTTGGTCAATATGCCAATATTCTGATATTGCTGCCTGCAAATCCAACACTTTAGACGTGATTACCTCAGCTGAAAAAAGGCAACTATCACTGCTGCTGTTATTTGTGTGGTCACTCCCACCCAGAAAGAAAAAACAGAATATCAGTTTTTTACCTTGCTGAACAGATATATATCTTATCTGTGAAATGTAAATGCTGATGAAGGCTCTGGAGCAGACAAACACCATCACCACTACTTTCGGACAGAATGTAGTGGTTCTTCAGACAGAAGTGAGATTATTGATAAACATGTACTTATCCCCAAGAGCAAATTACTTTTTTGTCCTTAATACTGTCCACATCAAGGGCTAACCCACTACTAATGAAACTGAGCAGAGATGATAAAATTGAAACATACATGGCTGGGTTTGAAAGGTCTGCCACACAGAGGAGCAACAGTCTACTTTACTAAGCTAAAACATCATTACTACTGTTAACAGATGAAGTACACAAGAATTATATGGATATGAAAGGTAGTAATTATATGGATTATAAGAAGCTTGAAATGGATCTGCCAGCTACAGCTAGGAAGGCTCCTGAAAAACATGGCATGAAATTTGATAGTTAGACATCCAGTTCAGGCAAGATAGTAATACCACAAATGTCTCATCTTTAATGTATCTTAAATGTAAAAGGTTTATAGGTTCTTGCTATGCTCACAACCAAGAAGACCATTGAATGAATCAGCCACATCGCTCAGTGTTGTCAGGAGAAAAATAGTAGCCCTCCCAATCAGTAAAACATTTGCACTAACCATCCAGTCATCAGGAATGTTTCTGATAAGTAGGAGAACAGTTGTACTCTACTCTGCTTTTAACTGCAGCCTATACCACAAATGGGGAATATGTTGAGTTAGGTACCAGTCACACTATTTAGTGTTGTCGGTATGGTAGCATAAGCTTAGGTCTCTAGAGCAGGTGTCCACATTTATGGAGGAGTTCATAGAGCATTGGGTCATTCATTTTATGAAAGGATAAGCTGAGATCATGCCCTCAGTAGTTTATATGACACATACAGTATTAGATTTCTTAAACTAGCTTAAAGGTACTGGGACCAGGGATCATTTTGTGTGGGAACCACTGAGGTTTCTTATGTTGGTTTAAGTCTTTAGTGAGATACATGCTGTGATGCCCCACTACCCTTGGGACAGTAAACAAGGAGCCTCAATCTTCATCACTGGCACCAGGGGGTGAAGTTCACTTGGAGGATAACAGGTACACACACACACAGTATCTCCAGATGCAGCTGTCTGCATCAAGTACAATCAAGCACAATTTCCTTTAAGAGCACACAGGGAACACAGTCAGTCTAGGGTCTGGATGCCTCTATGTCTGTCTCCCTCTAGATCCCAAATAAGACTCCCCACTGGTACAGCTATAGAGTTGAGTCCTTAGCCAGGGTCATAAGCCAAGTTCTCCAACATTCTCTCTGTCCAACCAGTGCTTTGTGTCCCTGCCCAAGTAGCTGACACACACACTCTTTGAGATTTCACACACACACACACACACACACACACACACACACACACACACACACACACACACACACACACACACACACACACACACACACACACACACACAAACCTGAGAAAGGCTGGCACAGGTTTACTAGCTATGCCCCCATTTGCCCAGACTACAATGTAGTTAGCACTGCCACCAGAACCCGTCACCGCTTTACTTTACATTAAGGCCCTTAACAAAGGGTTTTTAATTCTACTGTGTAATATTAATACTGATAAAAAATGGTAGTTTGACCAAGAGAAAGGCTATTAGGAGTGGCCCACAGAGTGTCTCCAAATAAATATGCAAATACTCTCAAAACTTAAATATGTCAGCCACAATGAAAGGTTTAAATATATTTAATATAATAAAAGAACAAGACACTACTAAATATCTATTCACAGTGACATCAGAGTTCAGAATCACAGGAAATATTTAAAATAACATTAAAGGGCAGACTCAGACAAATAAAGAAAAACAATATCTAAACTAAGCTTCACTATATTCCTGACTACATCTAAGAGAATTACTATTCCCTAATAGCTTACTTAATAGAGCAAGGTAGATGATGTGGTGAATGGTCCTTCTTGTTGTCAGGCCCAAAACAAAATACATAATTCTATGTCTCACTAAGAGACTTCTCAAAATAATATCTAAAATATTACTTCTGGGATAGCTTGCAGAATGATCTTACTTCTGGTCATCTGACTTCTAGTTCCCATGCCAACCCATATTGCTGAAAGCTGGCAGGATTTTGCACCTACCTGTAAAAATACATGCACAAGGGCTTTTGCTCAGATATGTGGCAAATGCTTGACGTTATAAAGCAGTTTCATACCACCACACTTCCAGATTAGCAATTAGTTCACTCCAAAGACAATACGGAAAGCTTCCTGGTACAGACTTTGTGTCTCTGGCTGCACTGAAATTTGTGAGATAGCATCTTTATGGCCTAGCCCATAAAGCGATTTAATTTCAGATATATTTTATAGTTTGCTGGACTGAAAATAACCTCTTGTCTGCTAGTTTCCTCTGTTAAAACATATACATTTAAATAGTGAATGTGAATTCTGTTCTCTCCAATAGGGCACATTGTGGATACATTTCATACACAAGCAGTTTACAAATACGTTTTCAACACAAACGTTTGTACACATCAGTCTAATATACACAAATAGGTCTCAACCTGCTAAGAGGCCAGTGTGGAACACAAACCATTGCAATATGTGACAAACAGTCAAAATGTGGAACACCTTATTTTTGCACTGCGCAAAAAGCTTACCTGACCATGTCCATGGGTTTTCAAACAAAATATATGTGAATGTGAATGCCACCTTTAAAACACTTTCCTGTTTCTACTGTTGTATGCTGACATCCCTCTGTACTTTCCAGAATTCCATGTAACCATAAAGACCTGGTAGGTATATCTTATGGTAGTCAGTACTACAGTATTATGTTTAAGGGATAAAGGGACAACCAAAAGGAAAGAAAAGGATGTCTGATGATGCTATTGTTAGAGGATACCATTGCAAACATAGATGTGTCAGTCTGCAAGGTAACGGAAATGCTTCTGGTGGAGAAAATGTCAAGGGATGAAAGGATTAAATGTTGCTAGCTATAAGTATGTTTATCATTTAGTTTGATTGTGTATAACAAAGGAAAACTTAATTTACAAGAATACATATTTGTTCTCGTGTCTGAGCCATTTGAAATGGTTGGAGACAAATTTTGAAGACTGAGTTGAGTAAAAGAATGACTTGATGAAGATCAGCTGGCCCCCTGTAACTCATCTAATAGAGTAAGAGAGAATATGGAGGCATCTTAGTGCTGCTGCTGAATGCGTTTTTTTTTTTTTTTTTGCCTATAAGCATTAGAAACAGCTAAAGGCCAGCTGTGGAGATGGCGCAAAAAGGGAATTTTAACAGAAAAGGGAAAGGCTGTTTACACTTTGAAGATTAAAACATTACAGTAGTTAATATTAAAAAAAAAAAAAAAGTTTCCCAGAATATTTCTGGATTTGTCACTGATTCTAGAGGTAAGAGCATGAGCAGTACAATAATATTAACCTAAGGGAATACAGAAATATGTCTTAACATGCATGTTCTGAAGTAAACAAAGTCTGTAACACTCTGATTGTTCCATTTATTGTAATCCACCATATTATCTCCCCAAATCAGCATTTTAGGAGGAATACAGTAAAATGCTGAGGAAAAAAAAAAAAAAACAGGGACAGTTGAGAAGCATACGGACCAAACTGGAGAAGCTATATGGCCTGCGTATACAAATGTTTATGTAAATATATGCACACTATCCAGCCCGTGAATATCATGCAGCAGTGAGTGTGCATTTTTAAAAGATAGACTGGCTAGATTCAGCAGTGGGCGGGATTTGATCCTGTGTATTTTGGAATTATTCACATAACTCTCAGCTAATCAGGAATAAATCTGGAAATAACCCAGGATGCTTTTGAAATACTAGTCCTAAGACATAACATAAGTTGAAAGTACTTAAGCAGAGCGACTGCTGCACAATTTGGAACAGCAGAACAGTGGGCTTAATCAACCACAAATACGAAGCGTTCCGCACAGTCCGGAGCACTTGGCTGCCCAGTACACACATGACATAGAGTTCTAATACATTTGTAACACAAGCATCTTGTATAAATCAGTTTGATATTCATAAATGACGTATAATTATTTACAAAATTCCAGATAACTGTGCTGGCAGTACCTCATATCATCACACATGCCAAGCAGACAATTTTATTCAGGAATAGGCCTAGTAAGGGAGGAACAAAAGAACTCTGACTTTTTTGGACCTTCAAGATTTACCGTGAAGAATGGGTTGTGCAAGGTACAATAATTTTCTCACCACATCAGAAATGCAGTGGAGAAAGGAGAAACTGTTATCATCAAAGTGCTGACATTTCCTGATGACTGTGTGTTTTAGGTGGAATGTTATCTATATAATAGGTGCTAGAGAATGTAGATCTAACAAAGGATACAAAGTTATATTTCTTGCCATTGACTGGGTGTCTATGATTAACACTCCAAATATTTGTTAAGTCTAGCCCTTGCTGGAGAATTAGAGTATGAGAATGGGATTTGATAAATGCTCCCATCTGCAATTATCAACAAACTTAGTCAGCCATAATACTCTAAAATCAGCTGCCATGCTATAGATAGACAGATACAGATATGTATATATATATATATATATATATATATATATAGAGAGAGAGAGAGAGAGAGAGAGAGTTTTACCTTCAAAATGTCATGGCTCATTTGTGTGACACTGTACTGTTCAAAAGTATCTTTTCAAAGAAACATATTAGTGAAAGCAAAAATGCTGAACCCACAACTGTGAATGGTAGTGTGCATTTGCTCTTGTGAATTTGGCATTTTGAGTGGAGATCACACTAGAGTAGTGATCGGGAAATATACCCTTTACCTCACTGTTGTGTGATCTTGAAGTTAGTAGATATAATTACCAGGGGGAGTGGGGGCACAGGCCCCACATGTGGGGTAGAGTGGAGACTTGTTCCTCTGCATAACGGTTGTCGGGGACATCTGGAAGTGATGGCTGTTTTGCACAAAGTCGACATTCGCTGAGTGTTGACTTTCTTTAAGTACCAGGCTTGCTCTTCTGAGCATTCAACATTGCCATTTCTGACATTTTGAGTCGGGTAAATAATCAGTCACGCAAGTGTGTTGTGACATTTTAAAGGTAAATCAATATAGATATATGTGTGTGTGTGTGTGTGTGTGTGTGTGTGTGTGTGTGTGTGTGTGTGTGTGTGTGTGTGTGTGTTCATTCATATATGTATATGTATATATATATATATATATATATATATATATATATATATATATATATATATATATATATATATATATATATATATATATTTATGGGATCACTACATAATCTCAAAAGTTTGAAATACCAAATTTCAGACTTTTGAGACTATATAGCCGAAACCCCTAATTACCAAAAGACCGGAATGCGAATTTCAAAATCAAAATCACTGGGAGATTGACATTCACGCTTCTTGTGTTGTGGTATGGTGGAAGGTCAGGTAAGTATCTATGTTTAAATGTGTTGGTTAGGGTTTAGTGTGTAAGAGTGTGTGTTGTGACTGTGATGTGTGTGTGTGTGCGATGGGAATGAAGGTGCGTGGTGGTGTTTTGTGTGTTTGTGTATGTAGTGCGACCTTGGAGTTAGAATATTGAAGTAGTGAGGGTGTGGGGGGTGCAGCCCCCCAGATGGGGTGCAGGGGGTTTGCCCCCCTGCTTGTTTGCAGTTTAGGTTTGTGTGTTTGTGTTCTGGGGGATGGTGTATGTATGTGTATGTGTGTGATGCATGTTAAGTGTAGTTTTAGGTAGTTTAAATTAGGCGGTTTTGATGTTTCATTATTTTAGTTTTTCAGATATTTGGTCTCAGGATTTTGGGCATCGGTAGTTTGGGTTTTCGGGATTTAGTAGTGGATCCACACATAAATATATCCTCTTATACAGAGAGAGAGAGACAGAGCAATACCAGAGAGGATATATATCATATATATATATATATATATATAGGTACATCCTCAGAATAGAGGATGTACCTCTATTCTGAGGTACATCCTCTATTCTGAGGATGTACCTCAGAATAGAGACCCCTAAGACACTGTTAGTGATGCCTTTCTGTCTAGAGCAAACATCTCCTACTTTAATTGGTATGGGTTCTTTTACATAGCCAACTACCCATCCAGCAAGCTTTCTCTGGGTTAATGTTGAGGTGAGAGAATTTATAAATAGTTCAAGCATAGGAGACAGTGTTGAAGGCCTTGGCAAAGTCTAGTTAGGCATTGTATATGGTAAGAAACCACACTTCGGGATCAGTCACCAATCCGACTTTAATGTAAGCAACAGCACAAAACTGATGAACACACAAGTTAACCTAGGTTTCGTCCAGCAATAAAGACTTCTTAAGAACAAAGAACAAATTAATTGCTTTACTCTAAATACTCACCCTTTTCAAATGTGACCCAATCAAAATCAAGTTCCCATCCCAAAGGATTCATTTAAAGGAACAATACTGCAAAAACAAACATATAAATAAAAACACATTGCTTAAAATTCATACCTAATACATAAAAAACTATTTCTATTTCACAGTACAAATAACCTAATTCTGTTTACAATGTAACTTTAAATTCAAGAAATGATTATCACATGTGTAATAAAATGGAAAAATGCATGTAACACATATATGTCACTTACCTAAAAAAACGTAATGTTATGCAGGTTACTAATATGTGTATTATCTACCTAAAAGATGTTTTAGTTTTAAAACTGGAGCAATACTAATGGCATTGTTGATCCCCGGGAAGTGGTGTGCAACTAACCTTAACTGACACTTCAGTTCATTAATATCAAGATGCACATCCAAAATTCTACCTTGTGGGTCTGGCCTGATATGCTGAACAATACAAAATTTAAATTTGTGCTCTGGGTGTTCACAAATCTGTCTGGCTAAAGCATTAAACACCCTAGAATGCTGGATATTCAAAGATGTTCATTAACTCAATCTCTAAAATGCCTAGATGTTTTTCCTGCATAAAAAGCTGGGCATAGGTCACACTTAGCGATGTTCACAATATTTTGGGCTTGGAAGTTAAAGTGTCCATTTATAAAAATATTGTTAAAATTAATCCTAAAATTTGGTCCTGTCTCTAATATAAATCTGCAGGTTTTGCATGTACCACATTTAAAATTCCCAACAACTCTACTAGTAACCCCCTGCTTACACCTTTCACCGTTTTCTAAAATTTCTTTTAGCGACCTGTCCTTTCTAAATACCAGTTTAGGTGAAGCCCCCATTTTCTTCTCAACATCGTTATCTAATTTTAAGATGCCCCAATTTTTGTGCACCATCTTAACCAACCATTCTGCTTCCAAATTGTATGTCACCACAAAATACATCACATTTCCCTCCTTTTGAATGGAGGTTAAATTTTCATTACTTTTTAACACTGCATTCTATTGAATAGATCTTCCCATACCTAATATGGGGCTGTAAATACTCTATGTTCTTTTACGCACAATTTCATCCTTCACCTCCTGGCATAAACATTTGGGATATCCTCTTTTACTAAACATTTCTATCATGTAATACAACTCCTGCAAAAACTCCTGTTCAACATTAACCATCCTAGCAGCCCTCACCATCTCTCCCTTAATAATAGATCTTTTTGATGGTGAGGGTGCCAGCTGCTATAGTCTAAATAGGAGTTGGAACATTTGTTTTTTCTATAAATACTAGATTTAAAACTTTTTGCCTCCCGATCCACTTCTAAACTCACATCAATATATGTTATTTTATTTTTTCAGCACTATATTCATAGGTGAATTTTAAAAAAGCCACAGTGCTATTAATGTATTGCAAAAAATGCCTCAATTTCTTGAACCCCATCTGTCCAGACAATAAAAATGTCATCCAAAAATCTAGTGTATTGTTAAATGATTACTTGATAGGGACTATTAAAAACAAACTCCTGTTCCCAATATGCCATTATGTAATTGGCATAAATGGGGGCACAGGAGGTACCCATAGCCACCCCTGTTGTTTGTTTATAATAATGCTCCTCAAAATATAAAAAGTTATTGGTTAAAACTGCTTCCATAAGAGAAATAAACACGTTAATTTCATCTTGATCGTATAATCCAGTTTTTAATAACTGACATTCAAGCCATGTAAGCCCCACTTGATGCGGTATAACAGAAAACAAATTGTAGATGTCCATTGTGAGCAAGATAATGTTTTCATTGAAAGTAATGCCATTTAACTTCTCTAAAAAATTCCATGAGTCTTTGGTTATGGTTTGGTTTGACTGGGTCACGTTTGAAAAGGGTGGGTATTTAGATTAAAGCAATGAATTTGTTCTTTGTTCTTTAGAAGTCTTTATTGCTGGACAAAACCTAGGTTAACTTGTGTGTTCATCAATTTTGTGCTGTTGCTTACATTAAAGTTGGATGGTGACTGATCCCAAAGTTTGGTTTTGAACTGGTTGGACTTAGTTGCAAATTTGTTTGGTGTATGTTTTTACATTTGGGATATGGAATCCAATTCTGACATTATGGAATTACT
Organism: Protopterus annectens; assembly: GCF_019279795.1. NCBI lineage: Eukaryota > Metazoa > Chordata > Ceratodontiformes > Protopteridae > Protopterus > Protopterus annectens. The sequence continues at coordinate 1,308,894,291 of NC_056731.1, read as the reverse complement.
TCAACAAATCAATCAGCAACTCATTGACCATATGGCTCATATTAAGTCCTTGGCTGAAAAGCAGTAGCAGGTTTCATCTGTTAACCCAGTGTATGGCAGTTTGGGGGTACCTTTGACCCAGCCCATCCAGCCCATCCAGCCCATCCAGCCCATCCAGCTTGCAGGTCATTCCACAGCTCATCCTGAGACTGTAACTTCTGTAAGTTCGAATTTGTATTCTAACACTGCTAGTATGAATGTAAATTTAGTAGTTAACAAGAGCTGTGATCAATGGAAAAACAATATTTTCAGTTTTAACTTGGATGTTAATATAGAAAATAGAGGAAAAGAACCAGTCATCATGTTCTTTATGGAGAGGTTAAAGTGTTTTGAAACCAAATTGTTCTGTATGAAGAAAACCCAGTTAGAAAATGGGTACCTGCACAGGAACATTGAACTTGGGTTGGTACCATGTGGGTTACACTTATGGAGGTTCCCTAATGGTGTAGAGCAGAATATAGACATGCTTAATGAAGTTCATCAATTATTTGACCAAACGGGTGTGTCTTTAATGAAAATAATGGTCAAATATAATAATGACAAGATAGAAGGTTATATGCATGAACTAGAACAAATTAATGATTATTTGATTAAAGACCTCCTTTTTGAGCAGTATTTAACAAATTACAATAACACTATAACAGGTGTAGACCAACAATGTCATATTATCTTTGAGAGAAAATTGAAGAAAATTAAAATAGACATGGCAGAATATAATAGGTGTACCCTTTTTCTAAAGGGAACCGGCGTGACCAGTTTGATGCAATTGACGGAGACAACGAGCGGGATGGCGTAATTCCAGAAGAGCAGGTGAATCACAGTCAGGCACAATAAGCAGGAGCCCCTTTAGGTGATGAGCTCAGGCACTCTGAAAGATTATACCAAAAAGGGAAAGGAGACCAATCATGGAGAACAGAGGAAAGCAAGCAGTACGATCAGCAAGGTGCCATTTCAAAAAGGTGGAACTATCCGTGGAAGGGTGGCAGTGGATACCAAGGGAGGTAATTGACAATTTATTTATTTATTTATTTATTTATTTTATTTTACATTTGTTAACCGGGCTAGTCCAGCTGGATACATATCCATTTTCAGTGGAGGCCCGAGGAGAAAAGCTCCACTATCTAATGCAAAGTAACACAAGTACATAGGCAGTTTAAGCTGCACTAATGCATAGTAACAAAAGTACATTTAAAGTACATAGGCAGTTTAAGACACAACTAAAACAGGCATTCTAAATACATAGGGAATTAGAGTCACATCTAAAACAGGCATTTAGGCAAGTTTTTCAGTAAGAGTATTCATAAAATATTAAATCTCTTCAGTACAGATATATACAATAAAGACATATGTAATTAAGTAGTTTGAAGGCTAGAAAAGAGTAGAAAATAATAGTTTGTAGTTAATAGAGTCAATTTTTAGGTAGAAATGAAAGAGATGGAAAAATAGAGTTGGTAGACAGTGCAAAGGATGCAGGAGAAGGTAGGCGGTATGTGTTCAGCTAGGGAAAATGCACGAGCAAAGCCAGTGATTGGTTAGAAAATGTTTTAGTTGAGTTTTAAATAGTGTGATAGAAGTTTGGGCTATAAGGTCTGGAGGAAGTTGATTCCAAATTTTACCAACTGAGTTGGAAAATATAGAGTCACCTGCTGTATTCTTTGCTAGAGAAGTTTGAATCAGTAATTTATTGGAGGAGCGAAGGGTTTTTAGGTTATTGTAAGGTTTTATCAGAGTAGAGAGCATAGGTATATTTTCTGGGTGGTGAAGGGCTTTATGGGCAATTGTAAGTTGGTAGTATTGAATTAGGTGAGGTAACTCAAGCCATCCTAGGTTATGGAGGTTCAGGCAGTGATGTGTTTTATATGTTGAGGTAGTGGCAAATTTGGCAATGTTGTAGTAGGCTGTTGAAAGCCTATTGATGTTATGTTTAGAAAGATTAGTGTAAATGGGGGATGCATATAGTAGAGTAGAGAGAAGATATGTTCTGGCTATGGTAGTTCTTGCTTCAGGTGTTAAGAAAGATTTCATTCTGTAGAGGGAACCTAATTTTCTATTAGTTGCTTTTATGATAGAGTTTATATGTACATCAAATTTGAGTAGGTTGTCAATGGTAACTCCTAAAAGTTTGGTTGTTTGGTCGGGAGAGATAAGGGTGCCATTGTTAGAAGTGAGTGTGAAACTAATAGGGGGAGACAGGTGTGTGGGTGAAAAGAGGAGAAGTTTAGTTTTCTTAGGGTTTAAGAGAAGGCAGTGATTGGAGAACCATTGTTCAATGGTGGTAAAAGTTTTTTGAGTAAGTGAGTGGAGGTCAGCTTGTGTTGTGGCAGAGCAGATGATGGTAGTGTCATTGGCGTACTGAATGCAAGTGGTTAGTGGGGTGGCAAGATTCAGGTCGTTAATAAAGATGGAAAATAAAAGAGGACCTAAGATCGAGCCCTGAGGTACTCCTAAAGTGGTGGGGAGAAGTTCGGAAAGATTGTTGTTCCATAGAACAGCTTGTTTCCGATTCTGAAGATAGGAAGTAAACCAGTTTAAGGCTAGATTATTGAGAGACAGAGATTTTAAACAATGTAGGAGGAGTTGGTGGTTCACCATGTCAAAGGCTTTTGACAGGTCAACAAAGAATGCTGATGAAAGAAGATTGTTATTCCGGTTTATATTAATAGAGTCTATGAAGGATAATAAGGCTGTGGTGGTGCTATGGTAGGGACAAAAGCCATGTTGGCAAGTAGCTAGGAGATTATTAGATAGGAGGTGATTTAAAATCTGTTTGTGGATGCATTTCTCCATTATTTTAGCAATAGGAGATAGCAGTGCTATAGGGCGGTAGTTAGAGTATTCAAATGAATCGCCTTTGAAGAGAGGGATGATGTGGGAGATTTTCCAGAGTGAGGGTATAGTACTTTCTTTTATGGTTCTGTTGATTAGAATAGAGATAGGGTAGGCAATAGCTTTAGCACCTAGCTGGAGATATTCAGCTGGCAATTTGTCAGCTGAGGGGGTTGAGGTTTGAGTTTCTGAAGTAAGTGTAGAATATAGGAGGTGGGTATGGGTTTAAGCAGAAATGGAGGTGGAGTGCAGCTAGTGTTCCCTAGTAATGAGGGGTCGGGGCTTTGTTGGTTGGCCAGTTTAAGTATGGTTGATGTAAAGAAGTTATTAAATGCATTAGCTGTTTGTAGGGGAGAGTCAGGGCAGGAGCCGAGAGGGTTGGGAGTTTTGACCTTGCCAGGGGATAGTAGTGAATTAATTGATTTCCAAAATTTTTGTGGTTGGTGGTGGGAGGATTGCTGTAGCTGGGTATAGTAGTTCTTTTTATCCTGTATGATAGCAAGCTTAGTCATGTTCCTTTTTTGCTTGAAGCTAAGGTGATCAAAAGAGTCTTTCGTGGTTCGCCATTTAGTCCAGGCTTTATTCCTACTAAGGATAAGTTGTTTGGTGTTGGTTGTAAGCCATGGAGCTGATATAGATTTCATTCATATAGAACGGGTGGGGGCATGATGATCGAGAATAGTAAGAAAGGTATTATTAAAGTGGTTAACAGCTTCATCTATTGGGAGAGTTTTTAGAGGTGCCCAGTTGATTAAGCTGAGTTCATTTTGAAAGTGTTGAATGTTGAAGTGTTTTTTGCTGCGAGATAAGCGAATTAGGGGGGGTGTTGATAGATGAGTTTTGTGCCTAATGATATATGTGAGAGAGTGGTCACTAAGGTCGTCTGGGAGGGTACCTGTTGAGTACTTTTGTTGGGGAGTATTAGTCAAGATCCAGTCGAGTATGGTTTCTTTGTTATTGTTTTTATTTGTTCTAGTTGTGGAGTTGATGGTTTGATGAAATCCGTGTAAGTTAATAATGGTAGATGGATTAGCTTGTTTGCATAAGTTCCAATCAATATTAAAGTCGCCTAGTAGTATTGTTTCTTGAGGGAAATTCATTGAAAACCAGTTTAGTAGGTCTTCTAATATGGGGGATTGTTGCCTGGGGGAAGATAAGTGCAGATGATATTAATAGTCTTGTGTGAATTTAGGGAGAGTTTGGAAATAATTAGTTCAGCATTAGAGTCATGTGGTGGGGTAAGGGCTGATTTATTTATTTCCAGTCCAGTTTTGAAGAGTATAGCTACTCCTCCCCCTTTTTTATTAAGACGGTCTTGTCTTAGGATGTTATAGCCAGGGGGGATAATTTCATTATCCTTTATTGTGGGTTTAAGCCAGGTTTCAGTAAGACAGAGAATGTCATACTGCTGGACTTCGAGTAGAGCATGAAGAGCAGGAAGTTTGTTACATATGCTACGGATGTTTAGATGAGCTATTGTAAGAGATTTGGGAGGTTTAGTTTGTGGTGTAGGCATGGGATTCAGTGTTTGGGAATTAGGGGATGGTATGTTTGTGTTAGGTCCTGGGTTGGGGTGGATGTCCCCATAAATTAAAGATAAACCATGAGTAAGGTTAGTTAGTTGTGATGGGTTTGATGTAGTACCAGTGTTTTGTAAGTTGAAGAATAAGGTATTTGATGTGTGAAAGGCGATGATATTTAGGTTCAAGATATGAGTTGCTGTATTTGGGACAGCTATGGTTTGTGAGTGTGGTTATGGGGGTAGCTAGGGTATGTTTGTGTGGAGTACAAAAGGTAGAATTTAAAGGTTGCTCATAGTAGGTTATGAGATAGGTAGAGGTAAGAATAGTTAGAAGAGTTAGTAGTAGGAGAGGAAGGTGAGTGTTGGACATGTTGAGATGAGTGGGGATAGTATAAAATTGGTATATGTTCAGAGAGGGGAAGGACAATGTTTTTTTTTTCAAAACAGGTTTATTGTTTTAACATATAAGAGAAATATCATAACAATTTTATACAAGTAATTAAAAACAGGTATTATTATAATATTCAACAAAACAACTAAAGTATTTACAAAGACATCCACTACAATCAGATCAATTAATTAAACTAAAATACCATGCTATTGAAATTAAAATTTTTTTAACAAATTTTGTAACTTATCCCATACAATAAAATAAGATGTTTTTCTGTTTGTTCTAGTCCTAATTGTGTTTATTTCCATATGGCACACTATATTCATAACATTTTTAAATTCATTGAACGAAGGAGGTGAATCTGAAATCCAATTTCTAGTTATTATTTTCCTAGCCACTGCTAGAATAGACCATAACAAGGGAAGCTTAACCTTTTTAACACTTTGAGGTACAGGTGTGTTGAATAATATAAGAGATTTAGAAATAATGAAATTATCTGTAAAAGAGCCTGCAAAATTCATTAATTGACTTCCAGTATTCTTTCAATTTTATACAGTCATAAAACATATGAGCCCAGTCAGCATTAATTTCTACATTACATCTCTTACATAGATTATCTTTATTATTTATTTTATTCATCATCAAAGGTGTATAAAAAGATCTATGTAAAAATTTCCATGTATAAAGTCTCCAGACAATAGAAGACGTAGTTCTATAAGCAGATTCCAATATATATTGTTTATCTTGTTGATTTGGTGGGTCCCCATTAATAGAAGTGAAATAATTCCAGTATGAATCTACACTGTAAAAAGTTTCTTGTCTGATAACTTTATGTATGTATGAAAGTTTACCTAATTTAATATCAAGTAATCAATCAGTGTTGGAATAGATTCTTTAACAGTTATAGACATTAAATCTATTTTATTAATGAGATGTTGTCTAAAGGTCTGAACCTCTAACCAGCAAGTTTCTCTTAGATCAAATTCTTGTTTTAAGAAATCTAGATTTTTAACTTTATTATCAGATATCAACTGATACCAGTACTTTAGATCATTATCTATAGCTAAATGAGTTCCTTCAGAAGTAGATGACAAAAGCATACCCTGAGTATACATTATAGGAAATACAATAAAATTCCATTCCCTATACTTAGGGTGCATGAATATAAAGTTACGATAACTAATAATAATATTTAATGGGTAACAAACCATATGTTTAGGTGTAATAGGTGAAGTACAAAATTCCTTTAGTAACCATAACATGGAGTTATTTACAATCATATTTTTACGTGTTAAGGAGATTTTCATGAAGTGTATACTAATTAGCTCCCAATAATCTTTCCATTTTGTGACATATGACTGATCTATTAATAAAGTAATAACTTTTACAATAGAAGAGATAGTATATAAATTAAAGTCTGGAAAAGAAATACCCCTTGAGACCAGCTATTAGTATGTTTCTTTAATGCAATCCTAGGTCTATTAGGTGCCCATAAGAAATTTAACATTAGTGTGTTCAGTTTCTTGATAATTATTTTTGTAGGTGGAAGTATTATTGATTGTATTAAGTATAAAATCTTGGGGAATATTATCATTTTAATAATTGTAAGTCTCTCCTCCATAGTAAAAACATATTATTCCAGGTATTAAAAAGATTTTGTATATTAAGAAAACAGGTATTATAATTATTATATATAATAGATTTAATATCTTTAGATAGTATTATACCTAAATAAGTTATCTGACCTGAATTGGGTACATATTTAGTAAAATCACTAATGAGAATATTTTTTCGTATATATAGGTAGTATTTTAGTTTTTCTTCATTGAATATTAAACCAGAAATACTTTTAAAATTCATCATGTTATCAAATAGAGACTGTATAGAAGAATTAGATCCTGCTGATGTAATTAGAACATCATCTGCAAAAGTTGAATTTTGGATGTTGTATTTTCATCTATTTTAAAACCCTCTATGTCAGTACTGTTTCTGATCAAATTAGCCCAAGGCTCCATTACTAAAGTGAATAATAGTGGAGAAAGTGGACATCTTTGTTTTGTACCTTTAAGAATGGGTATTTTTGTGAAACATATGTTCCTACCTTAATATAAGCCAACGTTCCTTTGTATAAATGTTCAATTAGATTTACAAATGCATCCGAGAAGTTTGTGCACTTCATTAAGGTAAACAGATAGTCCCAACTTACTGAATCAAATGCTGAACTTATATCAAGACTAATAAGTGTTAAATCTTTCTTTTTCCTATTTGCAAAATCTATTAATGTTAAAGTTCTTCTTATATTATCAAAAGTATTTCTATTTACAATGAAGCCTGTCTGATCTATATCTATAATGCCGGAATGATTGTCTTCAATCTATCAGCAAAGATATTCATAAACATTTTATAATCAGCATTAAGTAATGAGATGGGCCGATATGAAGAACATCTAGTTGGATCTTTATTAGGTTTTAAAATTGGCAAAATAAATGTATATTGCCAAGATGGGGGGGTTATTAACTCAGTTTGGGCCAAAATAAAAACCTTATGTATTAATGAATATGTATTTTTAGAAAGGATTTTATATATCTCTGGTATAATACCATCATTACCCGGTGCTTTGTTTGATTTAAGTTTATTTATTTGTGTAATAACTTCTGTATATGAAATACTCTTGTCCAATAGTTTAATCTGTTGTTTATTAAGCTTTTATTCATATTTGTGGTTATAAACTCCTTTATTTTATCTTTAGGTTCCATGCTAATATTATTATGGTTAATTTTGTGAAAGTGATTTCTAAATTCATCTAGTATTTCTGGTATACTAGAAACATTCTTCTTTTTCCTTAGAGAAAAGATTTTTTTGATATGGTTTTGTTTATTCAACCTTTTTGTTTTATTTTAAGTCTATGTAAGTATTTGGGGCTTATTGAATAAGACAAAAACTTGTATTTCTCTAAAGTTATTTTAACTTTATGAGTTAAAATTTCTTTGTATTTCTCATTTAGTTTGTTTATTTCTTCAATAACTTTCTTGTCCATAATATTTTCTTTATTATTATGTTTATAAGAGTCTAATTTACTTTGAATATCTAATAATTCCTTATCCCAAGATTTCCTTTTATTATTATACCATCTGATACTTTGTCCATATAGATATGATTTTAAGGCATCCCAAACATAAACAATGGAGACTTCAGGAGTGTTATTTATGTCTAAAAATGTTTTACTTCTGAAAGTATATATTCTTTATAGTCTTTTAGTTGAGTTAAGTATGCTGGTATCCTTTTGATCTGAACATTATGAGTATTTTTATCATGAATTCAAAACAATTGAATTATGATCAGATATAGGACATGAAATGATTTTGGAATTAATTAAATCTGTTACCATCTGGTTAGAAATAAAGACCCTATCTATTTTTGAATAAGTTTTGTATCTGTTAGAAAAAAGGTGTATGGTAATGATTTTGAATCTATCTGATTATTAATATCATTCAAATGATAAGAATTAGCAAAATCCTTTAAATGTTTTGCATTAGATGTAATTCTTCTCTTTCCTATAGTGGTAGTATCACTTTCATGTAGTATACAATTAAAGTCACCAGCTAAAATAATATCTCCTATAGAGAATGATATGATCTTATCAAGATGATGTTTCACTGTATTAATACCAATTCCAGGTATCCAATATACATTAATTAAAGTGTAAGTCTTCCCATTAATTTGTATTGTAACCATACAAAACATTCCTTTGTCATCCTGATAAGACTTAATGGTTTTAGGAATGGGCATACTTTTATTCCATAAAATAGCCACTCCTCTTTTTCTGAGTGTGCTCTGAACTAACCAATACTGTATATTTGTTTGTGGCTAGTTTATCAATATCTTTTTTCAAGAGATGGGTTTCTTGTAGGAAGACTAAGTTGGCCTTATGTAAATTAATGTATCTTATTAGGCTTGCCCTTTTACATGGATTATTCAATCCATTAATGTTTAAAGAAATTCCTTTTAAAGATGTCATTTAGCATTTTAAAACTTAAGAATCTTATGATCAAAATAACAAATAACAAGATAAGTAATGTTACATCTCCTCCTTTAGGTGTACCTTTAAATATAGCTGTATTTATTGAATCTCTTATGGGATTTCGTATAGGATTCAATTTTGTTTGTAGTGACAATGAATGTACAAAATACATTGTGGATGTCAAAACTATATACAAATAACAATGAACAAGTGAAAATAATGTAAGGATTAAACCTTGCATCCAGCCTGGAGTTGTAAACTCCAACTTAGAGTAGTATTTACCACTCAGGTTAACCCCCTACCCTAAGCAGCAGTACGTCAGCTACCACCTTATCAATTTAATACCAGTTATATTTAACTGAAGTTAACAGTTTTCAATTCAATTATCTAGCAAGACAAGACTACACATTTGGTAAAACAGCATCATATAAACTAAAATAAACCTTTTTTTTTTTTTTTTTTTTAAACTGTTCATACTACTATATACATCCATGTAATATAAAACACTTGTATGCAAATAGCATTCAAATAATCTTGATGTTAGAAATCAAGAGGAGAAAAAAATAAGTTCTAACATTCATTTAAATCAAAAACTTTGGCTAATATGATTCAGACATTACATATATTAGGATGCATCTATTTTCTGTCATGTAAATACAGTTAACAGCTTCCAAAAAAACCTTGAATTGCTTGTATATGAGCATTTACTCAAACTCATTATTGCCAATAGAATAAAATATTGTATTCATAGAAATTGTTATAAATCATACTTCATAGTTAAGCAGATTCTCAGAAACATTTATATACATATCTACATACACACACACACACACACACACACACACACACACACACACACACACACACACACACACACACACACACATATATATACATACATACACACATACACACACATATAAACATATACATATATATATATATATATATATATATATATATATATACACACATATACACACACACACATACACACACACACACACGCACATACACACACGCACATACACACACACACACACACACACACATACACACACACACACACACACACACACACACACACACACACACACACACACACACACACACACACACACACATACATATATATATATATATATATATATATATCTGATCTCACTGAGTTGTATCTTTACTGAGCACTATCTTACATTGCTGTCCCTTCAATAAATCTGTCTGCTTTATACAAAATAATGCACAGCAAACACATTTTAGTAACCAGATTTTACAAACATGCTATACTACTGCTTTAAAATATATCACATGACAATTTCTTCCAGTATAGAGTTATAAAATTATTTATGCTTGTCAATCAGATGAATTAAATGAGTTATAGTAATGTATATGTTTGGGACATAGGTTTTTAACACATATTATTAATCTGCTATTCCTGTATCTGTGATGTCAGTGTGATATCTAGGTCAAATGTGAGACCAGCTGCTTTCAGCTTCTCTGTGAGAATTCTGAGAGTTGAAGCTTTTGAAGTAGATCATGGACACTGTGCATGAGACAGCCCACATCCCAGATTGTCTCTCTTAACATTTTGGTGGAATACTTATTAAAACTAGTGACAAACATTCATTTAGCAGTGTAAATGCATCTAAACATGACAAAACCTTCACAATGCATTCTACAGGTTATTACAGACTCTATGTAAGTGAAATCAAGCCCAAAATTATTAATAAGTAACAAAACTCAACATTTTTGTCCCAACTCAACTCCTATGCGAATCTTATTATTTACTGTGTCTATATGATCAAAAGTATTTCTATATATTAATAAAGAAAAGAAAAAGAGAGTAGAAAGTAAAAGGGTGTAAGGCAGAAATAAAAAAAAAATCTAAGAGAAAGCTATAAGAAGTATATACAATATAATATTACTTACTGTTTATATTAATAGAGTTAAAAATAAAACATACTATTTACTATTATTTAGTTCTAATTATTATTAGGTAAAGCATGACAGATTATTTACAAACAAGCATAAGCAGTGTAATCAAGAAAGTATAATTAGGTAGTGTCATTCCTGTATCTGTGATGTGTCATTGTGATATCTAGGTCAAAGGTGAGACTAGCTGCTTTCAGCTTCTCTGTGAGAATTCTGAGAGTTGAAGCTTTTGAAGTAGCTCATGGACACTGTGCATGAGACAGCCCACATCCCAGATTGTCTCTCTTAACATTTTGGCGGGAAACTTATTAAAAACTAGTGACAAACATTCATTTAGCAGTGTAAATGCATCTAAACATGACAAAACCTTCACAATGCATTCTTCAGGTTATTACAGACTCTATGTAAGTGAAATCAAGCCCAAAATTATTAATAAGTAACAAAACTCAACATTTTGTCCCAACTCAACTCCTATGCAAATCTTATTATTTACTGTGTCTATATGATCAAAAGCATTTCTATATATTAATAAAGAAAAGAAAAGAGAGTAGAAAGTAAAAGGGTGTAAGGCAGAAATAAAAAATGTAAGAGAAAGCTATAAGAAGTATATACAATAGAATGTTACTTACTGTTTATATTAATAGAGTTAAAAATAAAACATATTATTTACTATTATTTAGTTCTAATTATTATTGGTTAAAGCATGACAGATTATTTACAAACAAGCATGAGCAGTGTAATCAAGAAAGTATAATTAGGAATAGCATTTGAAGAACATATAAACTTTTAAAGAAAAAAATGTATCAAATTACTGACCTTATTTTTCCTCTTCAGAAAGAGAAACAAGTTAAATCACAGCTTGCCATTAAATCTCCAGATATTTTGACTAGTTATGAAACAAAACATTTCTTTGCACACAGAGAATAACTTTGATTAAATCTTTTCAAAATATTTGTTGCTTCTGGAAATGCAGGAACTATATTTAAAAGATTAATAATAAAATAAAATGATGAGAGAGAAAAAAATATATAGTACAAATCATTTGTTTTTTAGTCTCTTCTTCTTCTCTGAAGTCTTCCACGAAGTTTCAGTTGCCAGTCTCTTTAACGAAGGACTAGCCCATTCCATTTCTTCTATTTTTTCCAAAATCTTATTTTTTGATAAACAGTAAAGCAGAGTCTAAGTCATCGAAAATTTTAGGACCATCAGGAAGGAAGATTTTAAGCTTGGCAGGAAACAGAAGGTATGTTTTAAACTGTGCTTTTTTAAGCTCCCTTATTAGTGGCAGAAAAACTTTTCTTTTAGCTAATACCATGGAAGAATAGTCATTGTCAAAACGCACAGTTGTTTCATTAATCTTAACAGGAGCTTTAGCCCAAGCAGATTTAAGAACCATCTCTTTATCAAAAGATGATAGAAATCTAACTATAACTGATCTAGGATAGTTTTGTTAGAGTTAGTATTAGCTATAGATCTATGTGCTCTTTCGATACCAAAAGAGAATGCTTCTGGTAAATCTAAAGTTTTAGGGAGCCATGTTGTTAAAAAAGAAGTAATAGTGTTACCTTCAATATTTTCTGGCAGTCCAAAAATCCTAATGTTATTGCGCCTAGATCTATTATCCAGGTCATCCAGCTTTGTTTGTAAATGTGTATTTTGTTTCAGCAGAAACTCAATGTTGATTTCCTCTTCTTGTATTCTATTTTCCGTGTCATTCACAGCTTCTTCTATGCCTGTCATCTGGATCTTCTGTTGTTGCAGGTCCATATGTAACAAGTCTATTTGTTTTGTAGTTTTTCTATGAAAGTGTCTATTTTAGTATCCATTTTATCCATCTTAGCAGTAAGTTGCTGGACTATAATTATCAGAGACTGAAGTTCTTTCTTAATGCTGGAGTCTTGAGAATTTGTCTTACTGGAACTCATTTCAGACTGATAAACTGACAAGAAAATTTCCAAAGTAATTTCTGACAGGAATATTATTAAGATTTCCTTTCTTTTTTAGATATAGTTCAAGAACTATATAAAACAAACATATTTAGAAAGAAAATTACTTCAAGAATTAATTTTTTAAGTAATTAATTCCTGTCAATGTAATGAAATTGGTGGAGCTGAAGAAATCTGCTGCTATCCTGTGTTCATCCTTGGCCACGCCCCCAGAGCATTATTGACAATGTTTTTAACATCAGTCAATCTCAAGTAAGTGCTGAAAGTGTTGATTTGATGAATTCTGATTATCAGCGACATACTAATGGCTCAAATAGTAAGGAGGCAGGTACACCAAATATCGACCACGATTATGAAAACCCGTTGAACCAAGTAATTTCTTCTTACAACTGTTTTTTACTTTCAACACTAGATCAGGCTAGTACAAATAGCTTGCCTGACGTCAACAACATTTTTGTGGCTAGTTTGGATGTATGTGTCTTTGATTTAACAAGTAGTAGTGTTGAAACAGCACACAATGGCTTTTATTCTGCGAATAATGACAATTTTAAACAAAACAAGCATGGTTTTGGTTATGATTTATCACCATATTGTTTTAATGCGACATGTGCTGAGCAAGCCAATGCTGGCATGGGACTGGAAATTGTAGTTGACACAGAATTGTTCAATTTAAGTACATATTCTATTCAGTTAAGTGACAATTATGATTTTAACAACAGGGGTAATGAAAATGAGTTAAACACTGTTGTTACAACACAAAATAATGAATATGTAAGCATTGTAAGTTTTTTAAATAATTTAGACACCCAAAGTGGATGTAGAGTGTGTTCCACAATGGAAAATGTATTTGAACACCAGAATGGTAGTCAGAATGGAAGTATGATGACTAATTTAAGAGTGGAACTAAATTACGAATAGAATGAGGAGTTTAAGGTATTTAAAAACCCTGATGTTGTCACCAATCGCTTTGGTGATTACAAAGTGTATAATTACTCTAGAATTGTATGTACTAAGGAGCATGCTGACTTATTATCTAAAGGGCTTACTTTTGTCCCGGGAAGGTGATCTGGCTGAAATGTTAATTGATTTAAAAATATTTCCAAGGAAAATGAATCTGAGATTATGGTTTGCTGATTCAAGGCCGACTTTTGAAAGCTATGCGCTTAAAATGAAAGCAAGTGAGAGAGTGTGAGAAAGTGTCATGAATCCAGCAATACAGTAGTAATAACCCCTGAATAAAGTATACTGCAGTCAAGACAGAATGAAATGCATGTGAGATTCAAAACCAAAGAGCAAAATCTGTTCAAAGTGTTGCTGCATCTGGAATGTGTATCCCAAAATCTAGATATGTTGCTCTCAGCCTGCAATATGCAGATAGGATGTTTGTCTGATATACCAAACATCCACACTTGTCTACAGCTATATAAAGCAAATGTAGCAGGATGATGTAGCTGAACAAAGCTAGATATGAATGTGTATGAAGAACCAGAAAATGTATATTGATGTTGCAGTAACAGTCCTATCACCAAGTTGAAATAGTTATCATACAGGAAACTGCAGTTAGAAAAGTAGTGTGTATATAACTGTAGCTATTAGAAATGTACAGCATATGTATTGTTATTTGAAGGTGTTAATATTACTTTCTTCACCCCACCCTATAACCACATATAACCCATTCCACGTGAAAATGGTATGTGCAATCACAATTAACACCCCTGGATGTTTGTCCTGTTGGGTCATATATATTTGCATGTCTGTTGATGCATCTGCCCTGTTCATACATCCACACCTGATGGCCTGTTGCCATCAATTAACCCTGCATGTTGTTGGACTGTGTATTTCTGTTCAAATTATGCATGTGTTATGCACACTGTTCAATGGTGTAAATATGTGGGTGTTTGGTTAATGGGAATACTAATGCATGCTGTTACAACTAATTGTGAATGGTATTATATGTCACTAACCCAAACTGTCATGACATAATGCAAAACATAGTACGACAGAGAAGGCGGGTTCCAGCGGACCCACCTCTCCCACCTCAGCTGGCGAGAGCACCTGGCACTAGTGCTGAGTCCGGACCCTCCTCCGGTGGCCCTGTGCCACCTGCGGGTGGAAGCGCTGCAGGGGATGGGGCTCACCCCCCTCTGCAAGTGTGGCCGGAGGAGGACCACTACTCACCCTCCGTAGCGTCCGGACTGTGGTGCGTAGGGAGATTCGGGACTCTGTTCTCGAGCCCCTACACCAGCTCGAGGCACGGGTGGTGCAACTAACGGGCATGCCTGTTGCCCCGCCTACACAGCCCCCAGCACAGCCCTGTCCTGGGCAGTGAAGGAACAGTGGCAACTGCCTATGGGTGGGGATATCAGTTTCACTGTTGCCATCTGTGGGCTCATGGGCTCTGGATATCCAAACCTCCATCCCCGTCAATTGTGTAACCCCCCCCACACGTGTCATACACCACCCCTGTATGCGTCTTATTTGTCTTGTCTGTTTACCTACCCAACCTACCTCCCCAGCTGTACCGACTTCCTTCACCTGACATACAACTTTCACCTGAAAAAAAAAAAAAAAAAAAAAAAAAAAGGGCACTCTGTACCCACAAAAAAATTACGCCCCATACATAGCTGCCCATTCCGCACACATGTCTACTGGACATGGAACCTATCAATTACAATTGGCTGTACAACAAGGATTATTGTTGTCCTGACACCTCTCTCAGGGGTGGAAGGTTTCAAATGTCACACCAAATTACATACATATGCACAGCTGTTGCTGATGAAGAAATGGGCAGCTATGGGCCTTACCTACATCCCCCCTGCACATCCCAAGCTTGTTTCCTACTGTCTTACCCTCTTTGTGACCCCTTTTCACCACTTTCCTGTCTCCCCATTTTCTTTTCTTTCAAAGAAAATAGCGTGGTGTCGCAAGAGTAAGCACGTTTAAGTGGCTGTAAGCGGTGTGCGCTTGTGCGCGGAGCTAACGCCAGCGCAAGTGTGAGCTCTCAAACCAGCTAACCTGGTTACAACTGCTTAAAAGTGCCTTAGTCACTTTGATTGACAGGTCCTGTACTCAGTTCAAAAGCAAAATAAAATCCCACTGTGAGTCCCGAACCCAGGACCTTGGAAACATTAGTCTGCATGACTTACCACTAAGCCATGACTCTTATACAAGAACATTGTGCTAAAATAAATATATCATGTAATAGTAGGAATGAATGTAAAGGGAATATAGACGTGTAGTACACAAAGCATGCCATTTAGAATTACTATAAAAACTAGTGGATTTCCATAATAATAGTATGTGAACAGAAACAGCCATGCTAGTTGGAAGCTAGTAGGTAATAATGTCACTATAGCACCTTGCAAGAAACACACATACTCACAGCAGGATAAGCACAGCCCATACCCCACAACCTCTTACAGGATCACATCTGGACCAAGTAATAAAATATGTGGAGCAAAGGCCCAACACCAGGGACACATTACAAATAATGTTACAACAAACGCAGACAGTTCAGAGAGTAACAGGGTCTGCACTTTGTGAGATGTTTGGAAGGGTATGCAGTCTGAAACTTGAATGTTTGTCACCATATTCTGACTTGAGCCCAGAGTGACTTGCCAGAAAAAGGTGTGCATGAGATATTGACCAAATTATGAGGCAGAAATGTGGACAACTTGCAAATATCTGTACACATGACGGGTCTGACACCACCATATTTGAATAGTTAAGAGCCTATACATAGCAACAGTGAATGACTTACAGGGATGCCCCACAGACCCCATGCGAAATGTACAAACAGTAGGCAGAAAGGTGTAACACATGCAATGGTAACTGTGGAGTCCTGAAAGTATTCATCACTTGCATGGCAGAAAAAGTGTAGTAATACATATGCTCATGCTAACCCACAGTCACAACTGCAGCATACCAGACATTTTAATGGGTGTACCCCACTGATATGTACCATCCCATGAGGCACATAACAGATGAACCTGAAAGTCTCTGGGGCCTGCTCAGCAGCATACTCAAATACCCTAAGAGATGGCAAGGCCCACACCATGGCCAGACCACACTGCATGCTTTAACACCCTAGCAGATATAGCAAGCATTCCAAGGTGTGACTATACATGGAAAATAGGAAAGCTACAGCAGCACACTACAGTCAAGACACCTAGCAGGCATACAAGTAGTCACTGTAAAGGGCAACTATTGAAGCCTTAGCAACAAAGTGCAAGCAAAAGTGAAAGGAAAGCACACACACATTAACAGTAGTAGTAGTTGTAGGTGTCAGTGTACATAGACAGTTAGTACAGGAAACTGGAGAAATGAATGGAGGAATGTTAATCTACAACACACCTGGAAATATGAGAGAGATACCAACCTTTACACTCACAGAACATTGTCCACAGCATAACAGCATGGTCCCTGGCCTTAAAATCTGAAAGGGCTACGCCTATCTCACATACCTTTTTATAGCACTGTTCTGAAATCACAGTGAGAACTGCAATCAGTACACAACTGGCTGCATGCAATTAGCAAATGCTGGCTAACAATTGGTGCAGAGGCCATCACATGGGCATATGCAGATACCTACAAGAGTATGCTGTACTCCCAGTCCACACATGCAATACTTTCATTGCACCCTGAGAAGGACGTGAGAGACAGACAGAGAGAGAGACAGAGACAGAGACAGAGAAAACTGCAATTAAGCAGACACAAACAAATTGTTCAGCAACAGCTACCTGAAAGCTGACAACTGGGAAGTGGAGCAGCAGGACAGAGAACCAGACAGCAACACAAGCAGCTGTGACAAACACAGGTAATGTAAAGTAATACTATAAAGGTCTACATACTGTGAACCCTCCATATGTGTCATTGGTCTGTATCCATATGTATATGAAAATGAGTAAAGAGAAGGAGACATACAGCAACTATTAGTGAAGGCTGTACATACATTTGTATGTGAAAGCATCTATGTGCACATATCAATGTTGGTTGATTGCAGGTTGTAGTTCCATGTACAAAGTAGGTTTCACAGTTATGTATGTTTAGCAGTATGTCAGTGTGTGTATACAGTATGGTAGACAAATATGTTGATATACCTGTCTAACATATGGATACGTATGTATGTCAACATATGTATGTGTATATATATATATATATATATATATATATATATATATATATATATATATATATATATATATATATATATAATATGCATATATGTATACATACATAGAGAGAGAGATGTAGGAATACATAGACAGATGTAGATAGAATACTGTACAAACATATCTATGTAATGCAAACATACAGATATAGATATATGTAGATACATATACATAGACAGACTAATCTGACTATCTACAGGTATGACTGTATATGACGACCTGCAACGCAGCCTGTCCCACCCCCTCTGTCACTCACACTCCCTCTGTGCCCCCCCCACATCTATAGCAATATATGTACATCAATATATATATGTGTATATGTATACAGACATACACACACATATATATATATATATATATATATATATATATATATATATAGGTTAGGTTCATAGGTTAGTATTAAGCTAACTGCCCTTGTGAGCCATTTTAAGCCTAGCCAATTATCCCTTGTGAGACTCGAACCCTGCACCTTGTGTTTGTAAGGCAAACACCTTAGCCATTAAGCCACCCTCCCACCCTCCCAACTTTCTAGCCCAAAGGTTCCTGGAGTTCATAAACTCAAATGCCATGGAACAACTAGTCACCATTCCCACAAGAGGAGAAAATATACTAGATCTCATCATCACAAACATGGGGACAAAATGCTCCACACCGGAAGTATATCCCTCATTGGTGAGATCAGATCATAAACTAATCTCACTGGATATCCACATCCTGCCCCCACCCCAAACATAAAAGACCACAGTGAAGAACTTCTCTAAAGCAAACTTCACACTACTCAGGACTGGTGTGGTATCCTTCAAGGCCCCCGAGCCAGTGGAAACCACAACCCAAGCTGCGGAAGCCCTTACAAATGCCTTCTACGAACACCTCCAGGACTGCATGGATCAGGCAATCCCTAATAAAACCAAGACTCTTTCCACCAAGGGCAAACATCCAGTCTGGTGGACCCCAGCCATAAACAAACTTTACAATAAGAGGAGAAAGCTGTTACATGATAGAGCAAAATCCATAAAAGAGAAGACACCTTTGATCATTATTAGTAAAAAAAATACGAGCACTCATAAAATCATCCAAGGCTAACTTTGAGAGAAAAATTGCCATGGATTCAAAAGACAATCATAAGGCCTTCTTCAGCTATGTTAGAAACCTGGGTGGAAACTCCCATATATGCTCAGAATTAGTCCAAAATGATGCAAAAATCACTGAACCCACAGACATTGCCAACATACTGGCAGACAGGTTCAGTGCAAACTTCACCCCCCCCCCAAAAGGAGAGATAACTATCCCAGCGGAGTGCAGCCTCCCAGACATCTCCAATGCGCAGGTGAAAGCTGCTCTCTCTAAAGCTAAAAACACAGCATCAATGGGACCGGATGGTGTCACCGGCTGTGTGCTACATGAACTCAATGAGGAACTAAACCCGCACATAAGGCAGCTGTTTAATCTTAGCCTTACCACAGGATACGTGCCCAAGGAGTGGCGTACGGCAACTGTGGTCCCACTCCACAAAGGCGGTGCCTCTACGGACCCTGATAATTACCGCCCCATAAGCTTAACATGCCTGGTCTGCAAAGCTATGGAGAGGATCATAATGGAACTCATAAACAAAGACATAGGGGACTTGCAGACACTGGACCCGACCCAGTTTGGCTTTGTCAAGGGCAGATCATGCCTTTTGAACTTGGTCGACTTCTTCGAAACAGTCACCAAGGCCATTGATGAGGGAAAGGCAGTCCATACAGCCTACCTTGACCTTGCAAAAGCTTTCGACACAATACCCCACTCGGGTATTATAAAGAAACTCACCAGCTTAAATGTAAACCCATATGTCACAAGATGGGTTGCAAACTGGCTAAAGGACAGAACCCACAGGGTTAGAGTAGCTGGGACCATGTCAGACTCCAAGCCGGTCACAAGTGGTGTCCCACAGGGCTCAGTCCTTGGCCCCCTGTTGTTCGGCATCTACTTCTCAGAAGTACAGGCTAACATAGGAGGACTATGGCTGACAAAGTTTGCAGATGACTGCAAACTGGGAGCCAAAGTGGAAAGTACATCGGACACAGATATCCTTCAGAGGGGTCTCACGGAAACTGATAGCTGGTGCCAGAGCCATGGCCTGAAGTTAAATGCCAAAAAATGTATAGTCATACCCTTCGGGAAAAACAAGGTAACCCCAAGCTACCATATAGGTGGCAATCAACTAAGCACAGAAGAGGTTATCAGGGACCTGGGGACCCAGGTTGACAGTGGTCTTTCTTTTGACACTCACATTGCTAAAGTGGTTAGAAAACCTTCTACATTGCCCACCTGATCATGAAGGGATTCACATCCAGATCAAGTGAGGTCATTGTTCCCCTGTACTCTTCACTTATCAGACCAATGATCGAAAGTACAATGCCCCATTCGGGATGTATCTCACCCGACACCTGCAGCAATTGGAGGGACCCCAAAAGTTCCTCACCAAAAGGATAAAGGGACTCCAAAATCTGTCATATGCTGCCAGACTGAAGAAACTCCAGCTCTATTCAGTTGCATACCATCTGCTCAGAGGTGACCTGTGCCTGACATACAAGGCCATGTCCAACCCGGAATTAATGGACATGCTCCACCTCAAAAAATCCAAATCTACCAGATCCACTAGAGCAAGCAACTTAAACCTTAGCACAGATATAAATAGGACATGCTGGAGGGATAGATTTGTCACCCAGAGACTCCCTATGTTGTGGAATAAAATCCCGGTCCATGTGAGGCAGAGCACCTCGCTGGCTCTGTTCAAGAGAAATCTTGACTGGTGGATGGGAGATCGTAGGTTTACCCCGGGAATCATCTCTGTGTCACTGCTGGACAGAGGCACAACAAACTAATGGGCACAGTATTTTTTAACATAAGGGGTGACGTAAGCCACAAAAACTCTGGGCTAGGCTTATAAATGAAATCAACAAAAAGAAGGAAAGGCACACAGTCGAAGTGAAGATAGCTGAAGACTGTATTGCCCAAAATAAATCCAAAATGTCGTGACGAACACAAATAATTCCAGGTCAATAAAACGCTCTAAATTGTAGTTTATTGTAATAAACTGAACGATACACAACTTGCGTCGACCTAGGTTTCGTCCGTCTCCACGGACTTCATCAGAACACAAGTTTCAACACAGATCAAGCCGCTTAAATAAGCACAATCAATTATTTAATTAATCATTTAATTTAAAACAATACTTAAAGTTGTATATACTTTATAAAATTACATATATTTGTTCTTGTGAACAATGTAATGGTGTATAATATAATGTGTGTGTGTATGAATGTTCTACATATGAATGTGCAGTATGATATAATATAAACAATAATTGTTATTATATATATCCCATAGCATCATAAACAAAACAAAATAAAATATATATTATATATTATTATTTATGTTTAATCAACTCAATTGTCCCACATAAAACGTATGAACCATATATTTAGTATGTATTATACGCATAATAAATGAATAAATAAATAAATGAATAAATAAACCCATAAGTGCTTCATGAACTGCTTCATAAAATAAAATTAAATTAAAATGGAATGCTCATATAGGGCTAATAAAAATATTTATACTAATAGTATGTAAATAACAATTATTTGAATTGATTAAATATCCATATAAATATATATATAAAAAAATAAATTCATATGTGTCATGAATGAAATATGTACATAAAATAACACACCTTCTATAGAAAATACAATCTCTACTGTGTAACACTATATATTAAAAAATGTGTATATATATATATATATATATATATATATATGTATATGTTAATGATTAAAAATTAAGTGTATAAATGAATAAAAAATATATATATATATATATTGTATTTGTTAATCTTGCCCTGTGGATCACTCATTATATGCGACACACCAAAAAACTTAAATTGATGATTTTTATGCTGTATTATGTGTCTAGTTAATGCATTAGTAATGGATATATTAGAATTAAGGATGCAGATTTTACTAAATGCTCACCAGTATCCCGGGTTAAATGAATTTGTTAGTATAAAACCCATTTTAAGACTTTGTAATATAAAAGGGAAGTAACATCATACCGCAGTGTTTTATATTGACTACATTACGTGCAATTTTATGTGGTCAAACACCTTTTCATTTATATATATATATATATATATATATATATATATATATATATATATATTTTATTCATTTATACACTTAATTTTTAATCATTAACATATATATATATATATATATATATATATATATATATATATATATATACATGTTTTTTAATATATAGTGTTACATAGTAGAGATTGTATTTTCTATAGAAGGTGTGTTATTTTATGTACATATTTCATTCATGACACATATGAATTTATTTTTATATATATATATATTTATATGGATATTTAATCAATTCAAATAATTGTTATTTACATACTATCTATTAGTATAAATATTTTTATTAGCCCTATATGAGCATTCCATTTTAATTTAATTTTATTTTATGAAGCAGTTCATGAAGTACTTATGTGTTTATTTATTCATTTATTTATTTATTCATTTATTATGCGTATAATACATACTAAATATATGGTTCATACGTTTTATGTGGGGCAATTGAGTTGATTAAACATAAATAATAATATATAATATATATTTTATTTTGTTTTGTTTTTGACGCTATGGGATATATATAATAACAATTATTGTTTATATTATATCATACTGCACATTCATATGTAGAACATTCATACACACACACATTATATTATACACCATTACATTGTTCACAAGAACAAATATATGTAATTTTATAAAGTATATACAACTTTAAGTATTGTTTTAAATTAAATGATTAATTAAATAATTGATTGTGCTTATTTAAGCGGCTTGATCTGTGTTGAAACTTGTGTTCTGATGAAGTCCGTGGAGATGGACGAAACCTAGGTCGACGCAAATTGTGTATCGTTCAGTTTATTACAATAAACTACAATTTGGAGCATTTTATTGACCTGGAATTATTTGTGTTTGTCACGACATTTTGGATTTATTTTGGGCAATACAGTCTTCAGCTATCTTCACTTCGACTGTGTGCCTTTCCTTCTTTTTGTTGATTTGGTTGTTCGTGGTTCTTGGTCCTAGGCTTATAACTGCCTTAGGGCAGATAGCCTAGTATAAACCTATGAACCTATGAACCTATAAAGTTAACCCACCTACAAACCATATGATAGCAAGTTTCGAAAGGCCCTGTAAGTTAGATGTTAGAACACATTTTAGAAGCTCTGAAAGTAAGAGAAATGAATATATTAGCTTGTCGAGGGAAAAGACTAGAGTTTTGAACGACTTGGTTAGTAATTATGAAATACGTATAATGAAGCCAGATAAGGGTAACGGTGCTGTAATAGTAGACAGGAGTGACTATGTTTATGCCATGTTAAGCATGTTGGAAGAAGATTTTTATGAAGAAAGTAGTGAATGAAATTAATATAGCTAACAAGAAGTTAGATTTATTGATTGATGACATGCTCTTTCACGGCCAAATTTCAGAGACTGATCATAGCTTTCTAGTTAACTTGAACCCAGTGGTTAGTAACATATTTGGTATTCCCAAAATACACAAAGGTCTAAATAATGTTAAATTTAGACACACTGTGGATGGCAAGTGGAGCAAAACTTGCTTCATCAGTCAATATTTGGACCATCATTTACAAAAGGGATTAACCAAATTTGGCTACATAACCAAAGACTCATGGAATTTTTTAGAGAAGTTAAATGGCATTACTTTCAATGAAAACATTAGCTTGCTCACAGTGGATGTGTGCAATTTGTTTTCTGTTATACTGCATCAAGTGGGGCTTACATGGCTTGAATGTCAGTTATTAAAAACTGGATTATATGATCAAGATGAAATTAACGTGTTCATTTCTCTTATGGAAGCAGTTTTAACCAATAACTTTTTTATATTTTGAGGAGCATTATTATAAACAAACCACAAGAGTGGCTATGAGTGCCGCCTATGCCCCCATTGATGCCAATTACATCATGGCATATTGGGAACAGGAGTTTGTTTTTAATAGCCCCTATCAAGTACACATTCAACAATACACTAGATTTTTGGACAACATTTTTATTGTCTGGACAGGTGGAGTTCGAGAAATGGAGGCATTTTTGCAATACATTAATAGCACTGTGGCTTTTTCAAAATTCACCTATGAATATAGTGCTGAAAAAATAACATATCTTGATGTGAGTTTAGTAGTGGATTAGGAGGCAAAAAGTTTTAAATCTACTATTTATAGAAAAGCACATTTTCCAACTCCTATTTAGACTATAGTAGCTGGCACTCTCACCATCAAAAAAGATCTATTATTAAGGGACAGATGGTGAGAGCTGCTAAGATGGTTAATGTTGAACAGGAGTTTTTGCAGGAGATGGATTGCATGATAGAAATATTTAGTAAAAGAGGGTATCCCAAAAGTTTATGCCAGGAGGTGAAGGATGAAATTGTGCGTAAAAGATCACAGGGTATTTACAGCCCCATATTAGGTATAGGAAGATCTGTTTAACACAACGCAGTATTAAAAAGTAATGAAAATTTAACCTCCATTCAAAAGGAGGGAATGTGATGCATTTTGTGGTGACATACAATTTGGAAGCAGAATGGTTGGTTAAGATAGTGCACAAAAATTGGGGCATCTTAAAATTAGATAAAGATGTTGAGAAGAAAATGGGGGCTTCACCTAAATTGGTATTTAGAAAGGACAGGTCACTAAAAGAAATTTTAGAAAATGGTGAAAGGTGTAAGCAAGGGGTTACTAGTAGAGTTGTTGGGAATTTTAAATGTGGTACATGCAAAACCTGCAGATTTATATTAGAGACAGGACCAAATTTTAGGATTAATTTTGACAATATTTTTATAAATGGACACTTTAACTGCCAAACCCAAAATGTTGTGTACATCACTAAGTGTGACTTATGCCCTGCCTTTTACATAGGAAAAACATCTAGGCATTTTAGAGAGTGGGTAAATGAGCACCTTTTGGATATCCAGCATTCTAGGGTGTTCAATGCTTTAGCCAGACAGATTTGTGAACACCCAGAGCACAAATTTAAATTTTGTATTGTTCAGCATATCAGGCCAGACCCACAAGGTAGAATTTTGGATGTGCATCTTGATATTAATGAACTGAAGTGTCAGTTAAGGTTAGTTGCATACCACTTCCCGGGGAATAACAATGCCATTAGTATTGCTCCAGTTTTAAAACTAAAACATTTTTAGGTAGATAATACACATATTAGTAACCTGCATAACATTAAGTTTTTTTTAGGTAAGTGACATATATGTGTTACATGCATTTTTCCATTTTATTACACATGTGATAATCATTTCTTGAATTTAAAGTTACATTGAAAACAGTATTAGGTTATATGTACTGTGAAATAGAAATATGTTTTTATGTATTAGGTATGAATTTTAAACAATGTGTTTTTATTTATATGTTTGTTTTTGCAGTATTGTTCCTTTAAATGAATCCTTTGGGATGGGAACTTGATTTTGATTGGGTCACATTTGAAAAGGGTGAGTATTTAGAGTAAAGCAATTAATTTGTTCTTTGTTCTTAAGAAGTCTTTATTGCTGGACGAAACCTAGGTTAACTTGTGTGTTCATCAGTTTTGTGCTGTTGCTTACATTAAAGTCGGATTGGTGACTGATCCCGAAGTGTGGTTTTGAACTGGTTGGACTTAGTTACAAGACTGTAGATGGTATGCTCATTATCAGTGGAGTTAGTGGCCTATTCAAGAAACTCAACCATATTGATCAGGAATAATCTGTTATTTACAAAGATAAACTCACATGGATCCAGATATATAAATTCACCTATGTCGTTGCTTAATAGTTCAGCTACAATAAATTCCATAGCCTTACAGATAACACTAGTGGGAATAATAGGTCTCTAATTCACAGGATCTATTGAGAGGCCACCTTTATGCAAGGCAACAAAACAGATGTTCTTAAACCTCAGGTATATATCTAGTGAAAAGACTTGGATTTAAGAAATGGTGGAGGTGTCTTGCTATATGTGATTTTGCTCTGCTCATCATATACCTATTATGGTTATGTTCCTAAGTTCACCATTTCCATTACTCAGACCCTAAAGACTTCAAATAGCACTAACTCCCTGACACCTTGTCATTATTTTATCACCTATGCAACCTTCTAATCTCTACCTTGCTACTAGTCTGTCTTATAGTTAAAGGCAATTTATATCATAACATAGAGACAGACTCTATTCAGAATACATCACATCCAGGTGTGTTGGAGTTTATGATCATCTTATTCAGAATGCATCCAGGTGTGTTGGAGTTAAAGATCATCTATCAGGTATAACTAAATAGTAAAATCAATTTGAAGACTGACTTCTTAAGTTTATAATTTAAAACATACGCAAGTTTATAGTTAGGACTTTTGGTAAAATTAATGTACCTTTTAGAGTTAGTGGAAGATGTAATTGTATGATAGAATGAATTGTGTATGCATTAAAATGTCCTTGTGACATGTTTTATATTGGAGAAAACAAGAGGGCTTTGAAGTCAAAATTACAGGAACATGTTAGGGACATAATGGTGAGGCTTAAAAGTCTTCTTGCAATGCATTTTATTTTGTATCATAAAAGTGACCCAGGTAGTCTTCAGGGTACAGTTTTGGAAAAGATTAAGGTGTATGGGGATTATACAGATGGAAAGAAAAAATTGCTGTATAAGGAAACATTGTTTTTTCTTAAATATGATACCCTGACCCCTGCTGGTGTTAATATAGATTGCAAATGTAGGGTTTTAATTTAATTTTATATGTAAATGTGATTGTTTCGGTGGTGCAGCGGTTAGCATTGTCACCTCACAGCAAGATGTTCTTCAGTTCAATTCTTGGCTGGAGCACCTTCTGTGTGGAGTCTGCATGTCCTCCCTGCAGTCAAGTGATGTTTAAAGACATGCAGGTAGGTGCATGTGTGAATGGGTGTGCCTTCTTTGAAGGCTGGGTGTTGGGCTGGCACCTTGGCACTGTAAAAATCCACTGCCAATCATTAGCAGACAGGAGTTCTGCTTTGGTGACCCCTAACCGGAAAAAGCCAAAAGACATTAGTTTAGATTGCTTAATTGATTTGGTCAGATAAACTGCTGGGAAATGTGTGATGATCTTAACTTTGTTGAAGGCAGTTGCACCGAGGCAGGATACAAGTATTTGGATGTAATCCAATAAACTTTACATTTGGACTTGGACTCACTGGTGTTTGTTGTTTCAACTGACTGATGCTTCAACAATGTTTCCATAATTTGTTTTTTTATCCCCTTAAAGATCTGATAAAGTTTGCCTCTGAACACTCTATAATTACAGGTGCTAAGGTCCATTTTTTTCCACATTACATTATTAAGGTTTATGTCTTAAAACTGGGGTTAATTTTGTGAATCTTCTCTGAACAGATTCCATTAGCATAGCTTGTGTCATGTTGTATGAAGAAAATATATATTTATGTATTCCAAATTAGGTAAGATTAGGAAACTGTAAATTTCCATTCAGCGACTTGAATCTGGTGTAGCCATTTTTAGACAGTAATTCTACTTACTTGACTGGCCATATCATAAAACACTACCAAATTAGTCACAATAAAATAACCTTTCAAGAAATCCTGTTGGAAGATAATTATTTCATTTCTATCCATTATGTCCAATCAACTTATGCAAGCAATATTTATGTAAACATTTATCCAAGATGGATGTTAGACTGATGGATCTAGACTTACCTACTAAATGTTTATCTCCTTTCATATTAATATGAATAGTGTTAGACTTGTATTACTCTTGTGTCACACAGCCTGTTTTAACAGAGTACTAAGTATACAGTACAGAGGTATAACAAGATTATCTACAATCATTTTAATGACTAGACCTCTAATACAGCCCCATACTATTTGTGTTTAACAATTTAAAGCATATGTTCATGGGTGAATGCTAGGCTAACTGCACTGAAGGGCCATTTTAAACCTAGCCATTTTATACCATAAGTTGTTCAAATTACCCTTACTATGATTGATTTTTATTCCTACAGTTCCCATTTGTAAATTAATTTCCTGGGGTCATACCACTGAGCATTGAAAGGGGACCGTGGTGCAGGATAAGGCATTTAAGCACTACTTCTGTTCATTAGTAACCAGTGGTCAGTCATGGAGTAAATTTTCTATTCCATTCATTTAAGTTGCATTAGATTAGGGGCCAGGATGAGCTTTGTTATAAGTAGATGAGAATACTGTTCCAGAGTAGTGGTATCTTCTGGGATATGTGTCTGTCCTGCTAAACTGTTCTGTTTAAGTTGCAGAAGAGTTTGAGGTCTCTGTATCAGGTATTTATGGTACCATCTGACTTGCAGATTTGCTAGTAGCTCCATTAGTACTGAGTCAGAGAATGCCTTATAGGCTAGGCACAGATCACCACTTAATAGTCTATTAAAATACTAGTATAGCAATAGGGCTTTGAAGTGGTCTGTGTAAGTGGAATGGTTTAAACACAAAATGGTATGGAATGAGGAATACAGACTGCAGCTAAACCACGTAACTTTATTAAAGATAAGTGCTTTTGTCTTATGTTATACGACTTCTTCAGACAACATAAATGGAATTATATTAATACATATAATGTGGTGTCATGTACCTTTAAAAAGGTTTAAGAATTTTTTGTGAAAAAATCAGGTGACTCTGTCAGGTTTAAATATTGGAGCTTGCTCCATTTATGTTGTCTGAAGAAGTCTTATAACATAAGATGAAAGCACTAATCTTTAGTAAAGTGTTATCAGTTAGATGTTTTAGCGGCGGTCTGTTTTCCTTGTTCCGTACATTTTTGTGTTTATTCAATTTGTTTGTGATTTTCTTCTGAGTTTTGTATCCAGGTGGTTTAATCCCTATATTCTCTTTGTGAAGAACCTTTGACGATACTCTAGTTGCTGCTTGTGTCTGTACAGCCTCTTAGGGATTCAATAACTGCTCCCAGAATGCAGTCATCTGCAAACGTAGACAACCAAAGACCCCTGACATTCACTTGGACTTCTGAAAAGTAGGTGACAAACTGGAGTGACATTAGCACTGATATCTGTGGAACTCTACTTTTGACTGGTCTTTTTTGTGGCAGTAGCTTTTTCTATCTTGACTCTTTGTGCCTTATCAGTGAGCCAGTTGGCAATCCATTGGGTTATGTAAGGGTTTATTCCCAATTTAGTAAGCATTCATACAATGTGTGAATGTGTTATTGAGTTAAAAAGCTTTGTCCAGCTCTTGCTAGATAATGTGTGCCCACTTGTCTTTGTCTATTGTTCTGATGACATTTTGAAAAAGTCCACTAAATTAAATAAGCATGACCTGCTTTCAGCTAAACCAAACTGAGATGGGTCCAGTGTTTGGAGGTTTCCTATGTCCTAATAGATTAATTCCATGATAAATAATTTCTTGACTTTTCGTATGAGGCTGGTCAGTCTTAGTCATCAGTACTTACCCAGCTTGGTGGATAGCCCACTCTTATGTAGGGATATAACTGTTGTTGTCCTCTACTTAGTGCAAAGCCTGTTTGGTGACTGAGGATGAAGAGTATTGTCAGGCCATGGATAACTTGTGCTTCATTCAATTCAGGACTCCAAGGATATTATCTCGACCCATAGATGACGTATTTTTGTTTTTTTCAGACAGCTTCTAGGACTTCTTCCTGTGGGATAACTGAGCATGTTTTGGTTTCTGAGATTTCTTGTAAGATATTCAGAGGTGAGGGTAGATGATGTTTTAGTTGAATTTATTGGCCAGCAGGTTTGCTGTATCATCTGGTGTCAGCCACAATCAGCTCATCTCACTGCTGCTAAGCTTTTTTGAAATCATGGACATAGATGAACAATGCCTTGTGGTTGTCCGTGGCTTTGGTGGCTATTGTTGCTTTAAATTAGGCCATGGTGTTTTAATAAGACTCCTGAATTGCTTATTTAATTTAATGATGGGGTTCCTAACATGCTGAGTATTGCACTTCTTATTCTTGACCACAGTTTTCTTCTTTATCTTATAAAGGTCATCAATATTATGGTTCCATTAGAGAAGTTTGCTTTTAAGGTTCACCTTGCACCTGTTTCTACTGAGTACAGCTGCTTCTATGCAGTTATTTACATGGTGGTATAAGTTATGTTTGGGAAGGATTTAAAACTTGCCAAGGTATAAAACAGAAGTGGGATACAGAGACCGCAAACTCTTCTGCAATATAAACAGAACACATTATAGTTCCAGAGAGAGTACAGATTTTCGGTTTTAGTCTCATTTTGAAGAAGTCTGCCTTATGGTTAGATCTGATGAGTAATGATATTACACAAAGGATGGACCATAATTCCTACTTACTGGTGATGACTAGGTCATGGATGTTGTATTCCCTAGTGGATGCTGGGATTAGTTGCTTTAGAGTGTTTGTGTTAACTAAGTCCAAACATTTCTGGTCTTGCTCACTAGTTGGTAACAATATGTTTCCCAAGCTGGCTTTAGAAGTTTTTATTCCACCCTTGAGTAAGTGGTTATTACGTTTAACCTTAGTGCATTATATTTTGTTTGATACGTCATACTGAGTTGACATACTTGTAGTAAAGGTTTTTTTTTTCTTTTAGTGTCACAATCCTTCTATAATTTATTTCAGATCTGATTTTAGAAGTTTTAATTTCATCCTTGAGTAAGTAGTAATTATATTTTACCTTAATTTATTACATTATGTTGGATACTTCTTGTAAATAGCATTTAGCTTCTGTTTCTTCTTGCAAAGTTTGACAAGTCTATCGTTCCACTAGAAGGGAGCTTACTTTTTAAATAAGTTCATTTTTATTCATAACACTTGAGTGTAGTGGTGTGGTGCAAGTCAACTTTCTAGCAAATACCATTCTATACCTTCCTTATTTGAAGGGGTTTTAGAATACCACTGCAAATTAGATTGGCTTTATTTTAATGAGCTAATGTGAAACTCAGTAAATTAGGAAATCCCAGATTGGCCACAAATTATATGTATTTTTATGTTAGTTATGATTGCATGGTGGTCAGTTGTGCCTTAACACTCAATGACCTTAACATTAAGCATAGTTCATAGGGTATAGCTAATAGATTTGGCAAGTGTAATTGGATCAAAGACCAACTAAATGCAGACTCTGGTGTTAAGGAATAAACTAGCTGCCCCATCAAGGAGCTGACAGATTGTTTTAAGCTAGGTATAGATTCACTTTGTCACATGTATAGTGGCAATTTGTTAAACAAACAAACCATGCAATGAGAATGGTACCTGGTTCTTAATATATCCTGCATTTATTGATCTGATGTGCATACCCA
Source organism: Protopterus annectens (assembly GCF_019279795.1). NCBI lineage: Eukaryota > Metazoa > Chordata > Ceratodontiformes > Protopteridae > Protopterus > Protopterus annectens. The sequence continues at coordinate 1,308,863,047 of NC_056731.1, read as the reverse complement.
CCTCTTCTTGAGGCCAGCTTGGAATATAATATGTCCATCTTTTAGAGTACATTTAATTCCTCTTTATAAAGTGCCCTAAAAGCAAGACACGGATTATATCATAAGTGTCTTTAACTGATTGAGTAAAGTCCAATATGTTCTGATCTAACAGTATAATGAAGATGTTTAATGATAGAACTTTTGTCTGTATACTTTCACTGTATACTCTTCAAAATCAGTATTTCACTTCTACTAACAGTTCAAAAGTACAGAATTGTAATCAGTAACTAGTCTCAAATATACAGCAAATACTCTTACCATAAAAGACATGTCTCACATGAGAAAGGTCTTTAAAATATATCCTACAATTCTCATGGTTTAGTATTTTGTTTTGTGCACTTGGGTCTTAAACCTTGCAATTTTTCTTATTATAATTCCAAGATACTTATATTTTTCCTGACACTGAGATCTACCTTACTCATACTAATGTTGGATCTTAGTCAGGATCTACTAAAATGTAAAACTCCATATTTGCCTTTGTTGATATGCAGCCCATGGTCAGTAAGCCAAATAAGACATTCTACAAGTAATTGTTAAACCCAATAACCCCCAGCGTATATCATCCATTAACTTAAAAAATACCATAGAACCTTTCAACTGTGCTTTGATATAGGGTAATAATGAAGAAAGCTGCTCTGCTAAAAAAAAAAAAAAAAAATTAGAGAAGGGTTCACTTATTGTATCCCTTCAAGGGACCACTGGTCTCCCAGGTTGGTGTCTACTGCCCTTGTGAATATTTGAAAAGATATAGAAACACTATTTGCAAGGGAAATCCACAGTTAACTTATATTGGGATAGTAGTATGGAATCTAGAAGACTACCATTATGAAGTACTTTCTCAGTAAAATGATGCTTGATATTAATGCAAGATGCTGCCCAATCTTACTAATCAGTTTAAAAAATAAACTGATGCTTTTTTTTAGATTTGGCTGTATCTGAGGTCATCATTAACAATATATTACAGTATGAGTTAAATGTGGTTTTTATGAAAATTAATTTTAGATTATTTACATTGTACCTTGGATGTGAGGTCTTTATATACCAGTGTTCTTCACTGGGATTTTGGCTTGCTTGAGATATTATACAATAAGTGCTATTTAGTATTCAAAAATGTACAGTACATGCTAATTGGACAGACCAGTCAGCGAGTGCACTATAAACTGACCATGCCTGACAAGAACAAGTCTGGTCAATTTATTTAAACCAGAGAACAGAAACGTCCCTCTGGACAACTGAAGTTACCATATCCTAATATCCACAAACCAGGGAAAACAACCCAGATGTTAGACAGCTGCAACTATTGTGACAAATAGTAACAGCTGCCCAGCTCTTACCTACACTATGCAAACAAACCAAATTTAAGTCCAAACAGCTGTAACTATAAAGAGATAGTTTCATCTGCCCTGACCTCTTCTTCATAAACCAGAGAAAACATTACACTTTAAACAGAAGGTAGAAGTTTCCGTTTCTGCATTTTTTTCTCAAAATTCTTTGTTGATTGCTATCAGATGCCATCTGCTACGTATCTTTTCTAGTATTCCTAAGTCATGGTTTTCCCATAACCAAATAATTTATTGTGACCCTGTGAAATATAATTATTTGGCAGATGATCTTAGCCAATGTCTATTAGTCAGGGGTTATAAGAAATGTGCCATTAAGTCACATTCTAAAATGATGCTCTGGACAGAAACATCTTACTGCAATATAAACTGCATTCTGCCAATTCAGAATATAAGATCCTTTTCATCATCACATTCGGTAATAATAAAAGGAGGTTTATGAATATTATTAACAAACATTTTGTGTACTAACAAGGATTTGGTTGATTTTTTGTACCTAACCATTGCATACTATCTGATTGTATTGACAAAAGTATAAGGCAGATTTTAGGTACAAGAATTGCGTACTCCCCTGGGTTTTATTTATTTATTTGACAATTGTTTACTGGTAAGTCCAATTGGAATAATACTCCATTTTCAGCGGAGGCCCAGGGAGAAAATCTCCATATTGACATAATAGGGTAACAGTTAAATAAAATTATTACAAAGCCTAATACAAAGGAATGACAGATTAACTAAATAAAAATTCAGCTTCAGTTTATGCATAGGTTCATAGGTTAATAGGTAAGTACTAGGCTATCAGCCCGAGGGCCTACATAAGCCTAGCCAACAAGGTTCCATGGCTTATGCCACCCAAATAAGTTATTTTCCTGTGCCACCATCGAGCAGAGACACAGAAGTGATCCCCGGGGTGTATTTCCTATTTCCCATCCACTCATCAAGATTTTTCTTGAAGAGTGCTAATGAAGAACTTTGCTTGACATGGGGTAGCTTGTTCCAGAGTATGGGAAGTCTCTGGGACAGGCATCTATCCCTCCAGCATGTCCTGTTTATTGTGATGACAAGGTTTAGGTTCCCTAGAGCATGTAGCTTGGAGGGATTGGGAGTTCTTTAGGTGTAGCATGTCCAACAACTCTGGGTTTGACACAGCTTTATATGTTAGGCAGATATTACCTCGAAGTAGACAATATGCTACAAAGTAAAACTGGTGTTTTTTGAGACAGTCAGTGTAGGGCATTTGTTTGAGGCCAGTAATCCTCTTTGTGAGGTACTTTTGTGGCCTTCCCAGCTGCTGCAGATGTCTTGTGAGGTACAGTCCAAAAGGGGCGTTGTACTCTATAATGGGTCTAATTAGTGTAGAGTAGAGGGGAACAATGACCTCTTTTTTCCTGGATGAGAACCCTTTTATGATGAGGTGCACCTATACATATATAATGCAAATATTTGGATAGCTATAACAAGCTAAAAATGAACATTGTCAACAGATAAAGTATTCACAAGCTGCAGTTAGAGATGACATTAAACACACTGTGTACTCTCTTTGGAACAGTAATGACTAGATAGCATAGCCAAAGCAAAAATATATTTGTTCTAAGAAATGGATTTTACTAATTCCTTCTCTCTGAATACAGTCAAAGTATACTGGTGCTGGAAGGAAGGAAGGACTAGTTCAGCCTGGGGCAGTGCAGGTTGTTTCCGATCAGAGCACTTTATTGGGTAACAAGGCTGTGTGTTCCTTCTCATGTGTACATTGTAGGTATTGTCCTAAGGTCCTTAGTTCTAAGAATATTTACATTGCAAATTTCAGAGAGAAATACCATATGAGACATTCAATTACTTACAGTACTTTTAATATATGTATATCTGTTTTTGTTGTGCAGTGCATTTTCTGTAGGTGAAACATTAAGGCATTTTAAAAAATGCATTGGGAAAGATTTAATTGACATTACATGTAAACAAATGTCAAATACTTTATATAAGCAGACTTTAAAACATAAGGGTATTATATTTAATTTTTTAAGAACTGACAAAACTAGAACTCATATTTGTAATATCTTGTTTTTATAAATCTCTATGTGATAGAGAACATATATAGATTGTATAACTTTGTGTCCTTTTTTATTCAAAACTCAATGACTATTTAAGTTAATATGGTTTATATAACTTCATAAGTTTGTTTTTTCTAATGTTTCATGTCTAGCTTATCCATTTAAAAGGGTAGTATCTTCGTCTCACTAGTTTATAGTCATTCAAGTGATTGGTTAGATTAACCAAAGAAGGCAGGGTTACCATCTGAAACTGTTATTTTTCCTGTGTTAGGCCTTTTCTGGCTTCTGTTTTGCAGTTTCTGTTTTCACATTTCCCATAATAAATGGTTTTGGACTGATTACTTTATACTTATAAGAGGTCTTAAATTTCTCACCTTAGGAGAAAAATTAATTAAATTAGCAAAGAGCTTAATAGTACCATTATGAAGATGAAAGCTGAATATGAACTTAAAATAGCCACTGAAACTAAAGCTGTCAACAAATCCATCGTTAACTGTCAGTAAGCTAAGAACTTACATCCATCAATGTTCAGAGCTAGTCCACAATAATACTGTCCACTCTGACTCAAAGGAAATAGTTAATATCCTTGTTGACAAATTGGTGTGTTTTTATTTCACTCACACTTATAACTAGTTCTCAGATTTTACATTTCTAACTATCCCATATAATTACTATGGAGCAAGTCCTATCTGCCCTCTCAGAAGCTAAGAATGACTCATTTAAGAGTCTTGAAAATATATCAAGTTGTCTAATTATCAATAACAAATATGGCATATCTGAACCCCTACTTATGCTCTTTAATCAATGCTCTCAATTGGTTACATTCTTGAGTTTTTGAAAACAGTCATTAAAATAACATTAATCAAAGCCTAAACACAGATCCTGGTAATTATAATGCAATTAGTCTTATAACCATCACAAGTGAAGCTACTGAATGCATGGGTTTTGGCAACCTGTTAAACCTGAGGCCTTATAAGTTCAGACTTGATAAAGCCATGTCTGGCTTCCTTATTCATTTTAATTTATTTCCAAAAAATCTCCAAAGAAATGAATAGTGGATACAAAAATACTTGCTCCAAAATCCAGCATGTTCTTCTCTTATATCAGTCCTCTGCCTTCCAAATCACACTGTTTTATAATCCACTGCCTGAGGCATTCATATAAAACTCCTAGCAACATTTTATTTGTGCTGGGTTTCATTTTTCTTGTCTCTATCTCAATGGATCACAACTGATGCCTTTAATGTTCTCAAATTATTAACCCACATCCTTTTATTTTGCCATAAAATTCCTCATTTCATTTTTTTGCAAACTTTGAAACTATTTGCCTGCTAATTATTTGCAGATTTTCCTTTTATTTTCATTTCACTTCCTTTCTAGCTAACCCTAAAAGTGTACACATCCAATAAAGTACTATACTTCTCTAAAAAAAAAATCTCATCCCATTTCAAAAACCATCTTCAGGCTTGTCACATCTCCAAACAACCTGCACCTCTCTGATTCCAAACTTTCTGTGTCCTGAATTACCTGTATGGGAAATGCATACACTGATTTCTGATAATTGGAATACCTTTTTATACTATTTATTCCACTCTTTCTGGGAAATATCAACTCCCTCTATTGTAACCCACTTAGAATATAACTTTTCCACTGAAGCATCATATTACTGCATAACTAGTTTCCTACGTAACTGGTCTACTATGAATTCACTTTTATCTTTTCCTAGCCTCTTATCATCTAGTAGAGAGAAGTTATATTTATACATTGATATTGGATTGTTTCTAGTTCACTTACTGATATTCAAGCAAACTCCATTCAGGCAATAAAAAACACAGAAAACCACTTTCACTATAAAACTGAAGGTCATTTTACAGGGCAAATCCCAATACTCCCCATAGAAGGAGACACCCACATCCACAAACAGCATCTATACACATACATACATATATACAACCACACACGCACATACACATAAATATATGTATATATATATATATATATATATATATATATATATATATATATATATATATATATATATATATATATATATATACACACACACACACACACAGATTATATATATATATATATATATATATATATATATATATATATATATATATATTCACACACTTACATATATATATATATATATATATATATATATATATATATATATATATATATATTTACATATATACATATATAGGTGTACTGAATTTCATCAAGATACCTAGATGTAGACATAAAGTCAACCAGTGAACATCAACATGCTACTATGCATACAACAAGCATCAATCTCTATGTATGCAAAAGAAAACAAAAAAAAGAATAAAACATTGTTTTTTTTTTTTGCAGACAGGCTGAGCTACCCCACACTTTCTGCTTATTATATGTGCAAACTCTGGGATCACACAATGTCAGGGAAAGAGCATATTTCCCACCCCTGAGGACTGAGTGACCTCACACACCGGACAACTATCTCTGCAGTCAGCCAAATTTTGTAAGCTAAATAGATGTCAACCAAAGGGATTACATGATATTACGTCCCCCCCGTGTGTATATATGTGTATATATGGGTCCACTACAGAATCTCGAAAGCTCATAATACAAAATCCTGAAACTCAAAATCCTGAAAACACAAAATGGACATACCCTGTGGTGTTAGGTCATGCGTTGGGTTCAGGTAAGTGTTTGGTTGGTTTTATGTTTAGGTAGGCGGTTTATGAGTTAGGTTAGTAGGGGCGCGGGGCATGTATGCAATAGTGACAAATATTGGGGTTGTGGTCAGGTGAGTGTGCGATAGTGATGGACCTTAGGGTTAGGTCAGGGTCAGTTGGTAGATATTAGTGTCTTTATATTGACATATTAGCATTATTTGTGTTTTCGGGATTTTGAGTTTCAGGATTTTGGGCTTTCGGGATTTTGAATTTTCGGATTTTGGGCTCAGGATTATGGGCTTTATTATGAGCTTCGAGATTCTGTAGTGGACCCATATATATATATATATATATATATATATATATATATATATATATATATATATAGATATATGGTGACAGTCTGTAAGAGTAAATAGAAGGTTTTACAGCCTGCTGGCTGCTTCTTGTGAGATGTCAGATAACAGCTGGGTCTGTGAATTTCCCATTACCCCACTATTGTGCAATCTCACAGATGGTATATATAATCAGAGTACCCCTTCAGAAGATCAAACATTCAAAAGACTGAAAAGTCAAGATATCTAAAACTCATAATATTGAAAAATGGAATTTATCCCTTCTCTACTGCTGTGCAATTTAAGAGTTTGTGTATATAATTAGTAGGGAGTGTGGGGTACTCAGCTCCTGACATGGGGGATGCATAGCAGCTTGACCCCATATTAAAAATATTTTTGTTATTTTGAATTGTAGATCTTTTGATTTATAGTCTTTTGAACTTTCAATCTTCTGACATAGAACCATAATCAGTATGGGTGTGATGGGTGCAGGAGAGAACTGTTCCCTGCAAAAATAAAATAAAAAATAATCGTTTTGATCCTTTTAGATTCTATGTAAAAAGATCACTATTTTTGCATATAATCTTTTTTGCATTCCCACAATGATGAGCCAATCATATATTTACATATGCATGTATATGTTTCCCTGATATTTGATCACACTGATAAAATATTGAAATGTCAAAATATTAAACCTATTTAATGCAGGAGGGCAACTCCAGGATTGCACAACAGTGGGGAAAGGGCAAATTTTGTCTCATCATTTTGTTAGTTCAAACAAATATCAGAGAGCCATATCTGTATCTATATCTATATCTATATTTATATCTATATCTATATCTATATCTGTATCTATATCTTTCTATTCATCTGTCTATATGAACTCTATATCAACTTACAATACAGTAGGGAAAAGTGGAACTTCACTGATTACTGAAAGTGGTTTTCAGAACTTTTTATTCACACAATTGGAATTTACTTTAATATTGTGTGTTAAATAAACTAGCTAATAATTCTATTATTGCTTCTCTTACTAAGAATCTTTTATTTTTACGTGTTCATATTTTTTTTCAAATCAATAGAATTTAGTAATTCATGTTTATTTTTAAATGCCTTCTACTCTAAGAAAAACAAAACATTTCTCATTGCTTATTCCTCCACACTTAATATACTTAATACAGTCCCTGACTATCTGCTTTCCCCTTTTCTGTCAATCTGCCTAATGCATACATCTTGCTTTCCCAGTTTCATGATTATGCCATATTCCCAATCACAGAATACTGAGAAATTCATTTTGTTGCCCCATTCTGACTACATGCCAACTACCTCCACAGCTTCTGTGATTAGCAAGAGTCCACTGCAAAAACATTTCTGCTGGTTTTCCTTCAAGCCCCTCAACAAATAAGAGGCCACCGTTTTCATGGAATATGAACAGAAATGCAGCACTGATTACCTCCCCCTGGACTTTTAGACAACCTCATCCTCTCTTTAGCCACTTAAACATTTTTCTTCCTTATATAAATCTGTCACAACATGACAAAGGCTTTATCACCACTCTACTACTGACATAAACCTAAGTAAATATAATGCTGCTGTAATAGCCATCATTTGTGAAATATTAATTCTCATAGTAAACTCACCTGCTTTCTAATTCCATCAACATAAACACTTGGCTGTTTGGCTGCATAAATCCTCATATTTCACCATATCTGTCACTTTCCACCCTTCTGCATGCCTTCATGCCTAGAACCTTAATTTCTTGCTTTCTGAAGCTCCTTGTCTGCCTTACAGGTTTGCTGACTTTACTGACCATTAGCTGAACTGTTCTGGTACAATTGCATTCTAGACCTGACATTTCCCAGAGTTCTCCAAAAACTCTCGCTGCTTCTAAACAATCAATAATTAGCATAAAGTCCTTGGTAAAAATCTAAACAAAGTCCATTTGGCCAGAGTTCTGTGTAAAATTTGTTGCACCCCATATGGAAAAAAACCTCCATAGCAGGAAGAAAGAGATTGGACAAAAATCAGCAGCCCTTCTTGTGCATCTCTCAACCCTACTCCCTCTTTAAGATCTCGTTAATTATTTATTTTATTTATTTATTTATTTTACATTTGTTAACCGGGAGAGTCCGACTGGATACATGTCCATTTTCAGCGGAGGTCCGGGGAGAAAAGCTCCAAGTACATAACAGACATATGAACATTGTTAATGCAAAAAAAGGAAGATAGTTGAGTTCTAAATACAATATAAAGATACATCACATCTTGGGAAAAAAAAAAACAACAGCAACATATAAAAAAAAAAAAAAAAACATAGGTCAGTTACAAAAGGATAGTGAGGTAAGAGAAGGGTAAATGATAGTGGTTAATCAGGTTTGGAACAGGGACATTGCCAGAGAGTATTGAGATGGGGTTTAAGCTTTTTGAATTGTAGGAGTGAAGGTTCTGAGGTGAGCATGGTCGGTAGGAGTTCCACATTTTACCTACAAAGTTTGAGAATAGAGAATCCCCAGCAGAATTATTGGCTTTGGTAGTTTGAGCTAAGATCTTATTGGAGGAGCGTAAAGATTGCAGGTTAATATAGGGGTGAATGATGTTTTTCAGAGCTGGTGTTTTCTCTGGGTGATACAGTATCTGGTGAGCCGTTTTGAGTTGGTTGAAATGGAGTTGGCTGGAAAACTCTAACCACCCTAGTTGCTTCAAGTTAGTGCAGTGGTGCGTTCTAAAGGTGGAATTTGTGGCAAATCTAGCTATGTGATTGTAACAAGAAGCAAGATTGTTAAGGGTTGTCTTGTTTAGGTTTGTAAAGAGGGGGGAGGCATAGAAAAGAGCTGATAGTAGGTGTGTGCTGGCAATTGTAATTTTAGCGTGAGGAGTGAGAAAGTGTTTTACTTTATAGAGAGAGCCAAGCTTTTTATTGACGGTTTTGATGGTAAGATTGAAATGGGTGTCAAATTTAAGGGAGTTATCAATGGTAACACCTAATAGCTTTGTGTGAGCTTCTGGTGATATAGTGATTCCATTGGAGGATGTAATAGAGAAGGTGGGGGAAGAGTCTTGTTAGTGGGTGAGAAAGTAAGTAGTTTTGTTTTGTTGGGGTTGAGAACTAGTTGTCGACTTGAGAACCATTTTTCTATTAGGTTGAAGGTGTCTTGGGTTGAAGCAGTGAGGTCTGCCAGGTTGGAGGCAGTGCTGATGATAGTCGAATCTTCTGCATATTGAATGCATGTGGCATGGGGGGTGATTGTGGGCAGGTCATTAACAAAGATGGTGAAGAGAAGAAGGCCAAGAATAGATCCTTGGGGAACTCCAAGTGTAACAGGTAGGCATGTAGATAATTTGTCCTGCCATAGAACAGCCTGTTGCCTATTGGACAGGTAGGATTGGAACCATTTCAGCGTGGAATTGCTGAGTGGTAGTTTTAATGTATGGAGGAGTTGAATGTGGTTCACCATATCAAAGGCCTTGGAGAGGTCTAAGAAAAGAGCAGATGATAGTTTATTATTGTTTCTGAAGTTATTGATTGTATTAGAAAAGGATAGTAGGGCTGATGTGGTACTGTGATTTGGCCTGAAGCCATGTTGGGAGTTAGCTAGAATTTTATTTTGGTGAGGTGTTCCATCAGTTGTTTGTGGACACACTTTTCCATAATTTTGGCCAGGGTGAGAGTATAGCTATAGGTCTGTAGTTGGTTAGCTCTAGTGAGCTACCACCTTTATGGAGAGGAATAATGTGGGACATTTTCCATATGGAGGGATGAAGGCTTCTGACAAGGTACGGTTTATGATTATGGAGACGGATAGGAAATGGCCTCAGCTGCTTTTTGCAGAAACTCAGCTGGGAGAAGGTCAGCTGCTAGCTTAGTGGGTTTTAGTTTTTTAAGAAGAGATGTTATAAAGGATATGGGTACTGGATCGAAGGTAAATAGATGATCTGATGTAGTTGTAGTATTCTGCTGGCATGGGTAGTGGAGTGGGCTGGTTGTTTGTTTGAATTGTGTGGCCAGGGATTGTATAGTTTCTGTGAAGAAACTATTGAATGTGTTAGCAATGTTTACAGGGCACTGTTGTTTGCAAGTTGTTGGAGTGGGGGTGGTTGCCTGGCCTGGGTGCAGGAGCTTGTTTAAGCCTGCCCAGAATTTTTGTGGATTATTAAGGTGTTTGTGTTGGAGGTGGAGGAAGAAGGTTTTTTTATCATTTAAGATCATTCTTTTAGTTTCATTTCTAAGTTGCCGGAAGGTTTGGTGGGAGTGTGGGTCTTTAGAGGTACGCCATGTGACCCACATCTTGTTTCTAGATAGGATTTTGGATTTTGTTTCCTTAGAGAGCCATGGTGTGGTTTTGGTTTTAGTTCTAATGGACCGTATTGGAGCATGGGAATCTAGAATCTTGAGGAAGGTGGTGTTGAAGTAGATAACTGCCTCTTCAAGAGGAAGAGACTTGAGTATTGTCCAGTTGTGGGCTTTAAGTTCAGTTTGAAAAATGGATTTTTATGGTTGTAAGAAGGGGGGTGATTTTCTTGAATTTGATAACATAGGTGAGTAAGTGATCACTCATGTCCTTTGGGTGAGTACCTGCTGAGTATGGATCTTTATTAGTAAGGATCCAGTCCAGGATGCTGTCTTTGTTTTGGGGTTTACCTAGTCTGGTAGGAGTGGATATGAGTTGAGAAAAGCCATGTAGATTTATGCTGCTAGATGGGGAGCTAGATGAGAAGGAATTCCAATCGATGTTGAAGTCACCTAACACTATGGATTCCTGGGGGTGAGTTTGAGTTAACCAGTAGAGAAAGTCCTCTAAGGTTTTGTTATTATTGTTGCCTGGGGGGATGTAAATACATGCTATATTTATGCTTTTATGTTTGTTTGGTTGAAGTTTTACCAGTAGAATTTCGGCATTGTTTGTTAGGAGGGGTTGTGGAGAGTTTGTAATGTATTTTTGTAGAGTATGGCTACACTGCCACCTTTATGAGTTATTCGGTCTGCTCTTAGTATATCATACCCTGGTGGGATTATCTGTGTGTCTTTTGTACTTGGTTTAAGCCAGGTTTCTGTGAGACATAGTAGGTCTGGGGAACAAGTAGCTAAAAGGGCATGTAGGTTGTGAATCTTATTGTTTACACTTCTGATGTTTAGATGACAGGTCAGAAGAGAGTTAAAGGGTCTAGAGTTTAGATTGAAAAGTGGAGGGGAGGATAGGGTGGAATTACAATTGAGTGGAGGGGAAGGGCCAGGGTTGGGGTGGATATCACCATCTGTGGCTAGTCTGTGATTAAGAGTGGTAATGAATTTGAGGGCTTTGAGTAGAAGTTTGTAGTAATGTTTATCATTTGGCCTAATATTGGTAGGATTGATAATTACATAGCGTTCGAGTTCTAACAAGGTGGGTGAGTAGGGAGTTGAGTCATGGCCTCTGTTGTTAATTATGGGTAAGGGGTTGGTTTGGTAGCCTGGGTGGTGGAAGCCTACATAAGACCAGGTTTCATATAGGGTAGCTAGGTAAGGGACAAGTAGGAGGGGAAATAGAGTTAGTATGATAAGCTTCCTGGGTGGTGTCATATTCCGTTTGATCTTAGAGGGTGGTAGTGAGGTACAGGAAGTTAGTGGACAGTAGGGCGAGTGGTTTGAGGTTATAAACGTACGAGTACTGGGGCGGTGGGAATAGGGGCAGACTAAGCCACTAAGAGCAGGGTTTACACTAAGCCACTAGAGCCCAGGTTTCAAGATGTAACTCCTGAATAATTAATTTGCAGGTGAGTAATCTCATCTAAACAAACACCAGGTTCAATGCCTATGCTTTGGGAGCTTGTTTTTACAATTTTATAGCAGTTTGCCTTAGTTTTAGAGTGTGTTCTGTAGTTTAAGTGGAGTATATGCAAACAAGCTTGGATTTTTTGTTTGGGTAAGCCTAGGAGATTTGTGCTAGTGCTGAGGACCCTTAAATAATACTTTACTTTAAAGTCTATACTAAAATGACCAGATAATGACCGGTTTTGTTTTTACAGGTTGTGGGCAAAAGTAGAGTAGTCGCTCGAAAGGCAGTTCTTTTCTGCCTTACGCTGTGCAGGGGAAGACCTGGGAGGGATAGAGAGAGCTTGATTTCAGAGGCAGTCAGAAGCAGCTGTGTAGCTTAAACAACATTAGACTACCCAAGGAAACCCCTAAACTATGTTAGTAAACTCTTCACATATCTTTACATATAGCATAAATCATTATAACACATTAGCATTTTACTGCAACAGTGCCTTATGACTGAGAGTCAAAGAATGTTGAATGTTGAATATCCTGCTTCTCAAAAAAATATACAGAAGGCTCTCAATTTTCACTCTAATGAACAGCTCTGCAAAGAGCTTGTCATACTAAAGTCTGGTTACCAAACACATTTAGCTATAGAGACACAACTTAGCTTTAAAGAAACAAGTAGCTACAATATTCATGCCATTCAATACTGCATTATGTAGCTATGTAGCAAAAAAGAGTTACATCCGTTACTATTAAATCACACAATTCAACTTAAATACATTTAACAGTCTATTAGGAACAATGAATAACAGCTTAATACATACCTCAGGAGGTAGAGGCCGGTAACAAGGTCCTACAGCACTAGGAATTTGAAATTAAAGGCACCAGACAAGGGTTATTTCAAACCTTTGTAACAGGGATAGAATGGGGTTGGGGTTTACACTAAGCCACTAGAGCCCAGGTTTCAAGATGTAACTCCTGAATAATTAATTTGCAGGTGAGTAATCTCATCTAAACAAACACCAGGTTCAATGCCTATGCTTTGGGAGCTTGTTTTTACAATTTTATAGCAGTTTGCCTTAGTTTTAGAGTGTGTTCTGTAGTTTAAGTGGAGTATATGCAAACAAGCTTGGATTTTTGTTTGGGTAAGCCTAGGGAGATTTGTGCTAGTGCTGAGGACCCTTAAATAATACTTTACTTTAAAGTCTATACTAAAATGACCAGATAATGACCTGTTTTGTTTTACAGGTTGTGGGCAAAAGTTTTCTGCCTTCGCTGTGCAGGGAAGACCTGTTTTGTTTTTACAGGTTGTGGGCAAAAGTAGGGAAGACCTGTTTTGTTTTACAGGTTGTGGGCAAAAGTAGGGGAAGACCTGTTTTGTTTTACAGGTTGTGGGCAAAGTAGAGTAGTCGTTCTTTTCTGCCTTACGCTGTGCAGGGGAAGACCTGTTTTTGCAGGGAAGACCTGTTTTGTTTTACAGGTTGTGGGCAAAAGGGAAGACCTCAGGAGGTAGAGGCCGGTAACAAGGTCCTACAGCACTAGGAATTTGAAATTAAATTATGATGTGTATCATAGTTGTATTGTAAATCCATTTTCTGAAGTTAATTCGTATACCAGCCTACTGTAATACATGGGAAATGAAAGGCTGTTCAGCAGTATCAAAAGCTTCCTTGACGGCAAAAAGTACTACGACAGTGTTATTGAAATCTCCACATTTGGGCCTCCTTTAGAAACTCCACCTACTTTCCTCTGCTGATCAGCCATGCACAAATTCACTTTGTTCTTCTTATTCCAGCTTATTCATACATCTTTCTAATCTTCAGGTCTGGGCCATCACTAAAATGTTAGCTTTCACATTTATAATCAAAATATAGTGTTATTTCTCCAGATTTGTCCTCTTGACTCTCTTATGGATCAGCATCTCTAATGCTTTGGTAAAATAAATTGAGTACTGTCCTTTAGGAAGGATGTTATTGTATGCTTCACAGAACTAACTCATGGTGTATGCTTACACTTTCTTATAAAAATGCTCCTTTTGTCACGTGTTTACTCTGATTTTTTTTCATTCTTTTTCACTACATTCTGCATTTCATCCAGTCTGTGAAACTGTTTATTTACCAGCGAGACTATGAAACTGTTTTTTTTTTACCAGTTTGAGCCAGGCTGTCCTTTAGCTCTTACAATAACAAATAATAAGGAAACTTCTCTGCGTGGAAGCTCTTCTACACAGAGAAGTTTCCTGATTATTTGTTTTTGGACCTAGTATATTGACATACTGAGTTTGTGAGACTTGGATAGACACCACTGACACTGTTTTAGCTTTTACAATACCTTCCAGGATATCTGCAGGGTTTCAAACCCCTTCTTTACTATATATTACTACCACCAAAACAGTATAGCAAGCTATCCAGGACATCACTGACAGCTTATTCTGCTAATATCTAATATTTTCATAAACCACCTGCCTCTTGTACAACATTTGTAAAAACAGTCTTTGACACTGACTGTACCTCCATCAACTTTTATACCATGCAGCTGGTAGGAGCCATTCCTTTACTGCATAGAAATGCAGCTTGCAAATTACTCTTAATAGCTTGCAGCAATTTTCATTTCTTCTCCCCATCTTGCCTATGCGATCTGGCTCTTTGTCTTTGTTGGAGGGAGCAGTTTGTTAGTGGCACATCAGAGTCTTCAGTTGTCCATGGAACACCAGTAAGCCTTATGTTTTCACTCTGCCACCTGGTCTCCATACCATTTGGTTTAGCCAATGTACTTTATAGTTCTACTTCCAGGCAGAGTCCTTTCACAGTCTGTTTTTGTATGACCATATCCTGCTGTCTTGTCATCCCTTGCATATAATCCATTTTAGATTCAGGAAAAGGCAGAATTTCTTGTTGCTTCCTTAGCCAGGTCTATAGGATCGTTCCAGGTCCCTAGAGAAAAAGCCTCTGTAAGATCTTCTACAGCTCTTCAACTCGCACCGGGAGAATCTCCAAATTTTTCCATATTTATTTTCTAACTGCATCTCATATTCAAAAACTATTATAGTCATAGTCTCATTTAATACAGGATACTCAGACACATTGCAGGCTAGTAATAGAATGTTAGTTGTACTGTGATGTCTTTTTTTATTTTACTTATCATCTCTTGAACTTCCCAAGCCCCCTAAAAGACAACTACTGCAACAGCCATTGCGACCATTTACTGAAGATTTAAATACATAAATTTATCAACTTATTTTCTAAACAAAAATACATCCAACAGTATCATCAACCTGCATTTATCACCAAAAAAATGCACTTTCAAGTAATTGCCAGTACGAGCTGGCCAATTCCTTCCAACAACTAGGTGGCACTCACATTGTCTTCCCAGCTCAATCATGACTTATAATTATACCTGACCCAATTCTCTACCCCTTGGAGAAGTACAAAAATCTACCTGTGGCTTAGAGAGCAGTGGGGATGATGGGGGGGGGGGCTGAAATGGCACTTGCTCTATATTAAAGTTTAAAATCTGCATTAGTTGTTACATGTTACTTCTCAGAAAGGGCGGTAGGGAAAAGGACCATTTTCAGCCAATCACCTTAGAGAAATAGCTGACTGAACACCAAGGATGAAAATAATACAAGGCCACTTTTCTGGCTGTCATTGGTCCTACTGCAGATAACAATGGTGTTTGCTTGAGCAAATATTCTGTTGCCATCTTTCCCAGGCTCAGTTCACTCAGCATGATGCCAAAATTTCTGATCATTATAATGAAATTTGGTGGTCTTCTCTAACCTGGTTGGTTTTAGATTTTCTTTTAACCAAACTATCAAAGCTATATGGGTAGTGAAACCATCAGCCCAGCATACTGACTGGAATAATTCACTAGCTCTGAAAGCCTAGACGTATAGCCAGAAAATAATGCATCCCATAATGCTGAAATGCAACAAAAGTGGGATTCAGCAAACTTCCGTGCAGGAATAGCTTATTCCTGCATGGAAGGGACCATTCCTGTGCAGCATGGCAGCGTGCCATGCATATGTATGAAGGTGCACTGCCATGCTCTAAAATGGACGTGGTTCTGTGTGCGAGCACAGGGGGCATGTCTGTGCAATGCATGGACACTAAATACACCCCCTGCACTCAGAAAGTGCTGTACGGTACTTTCAAAGCTGTACTGGCCTAATATTAGAACTTAGCTCTAATAGTATGCCACTATTTCAGTGTCAGCGGACACTGAAATGTAAAATAGAAGAATTTCAGTGTCTACGGACACTGAAAGCAGAACAGCAGTAGGAAAGCAATACAGGGGGTGTGTCACAGCCTCTGGGACACAGCCCTTGTATTGCTAAAGTGCCGTTCGGCACTTCTGCAGTCTGCAGAAGCAGGTAATGTGTGCAAATGCACACATAATAGGGGTTAAATCCCCCAAGTGTACACAAGCACAGCCCCAGCCCCACAAAAGAAATAAAGCACATACCGAATATGTCATGCATCAGCATGAAACATGCACAGAACCTTGAAAGCCCAATCATTGCAATATGTCACAAACACAGTCCCAAGCAGTTGTCATAACACCAAACTACGCACCGTCATAACCTACAGAAAATAATAACAATAATATATCCCTGTTTATAATGCCCTAAGGGATGTTTAAGTGTAGATAAGTGGGTGTGTACATTACAGCTTAAACATCCCATAGGAGTTAAATAAAACTAGATAAGTGAAAATGCTCAAGCCATGATAGCGTAGTGGTTAGAGTAACAGCTTTGCATCTATGTGTTCAGGATTCGAGTCCCAAGACAGACAGTTTATTTTATCATATGAAAGTAGTGTTAAACTTATTTTGGTAAATGTAAACTATGTAGCAATTAGTTTTTGCCAACCAGGATAGAGTAGCAGTTCCAAAAGTGAGATGTCAAGAGTATTAAAGATGTGAAACCCCCATAGGAACACACGTGCCACATACAGTATAGTCACACAGGAATCTAATGTAATGAAAGTACATAGGAAGATGTCATGGAAGGTAAATGTAAAAGTATAAATGTGTATGTAAATATTTATGTTATATTACACAATGACTGGCCATTAACATACAAAAATGAGTGCGCTAATTGGCCAACCCAAACAGAGTGTCCGTTGTAAATCCGAGAGTATGCAAATGGAAAAAGGTCTGGATGCCTGGACTATTTCCATTTGTATACCACCTGTTTGTATTTCCAGTCTGCAGAGATAGCAATGGGAAAATGAAGATCTCCGTTGTATTTACAAACATATATCGCTATGTGTTATTTATATTTATTTATTTATTTATTGCCGTTGGTTTACCAGGATAGTCCATTGGGCCATAGAGAACTCGTTTTCAATGGAGTCCTGGGGAGAAAGAAAGCTACATAACAGAAGGTATTAATTTTTTATTAATAAATATAGTACAGAGAGTTATTAATATTGTGTAAACAGAAAAAAAAAAAACCTCATCAAATTAATAGCAATAGCATATAAGTAAAAGTTAATACAATAAATAGATGCAAATATAATAAATAAATAAATGAACAATAATAATATAGAAGAACAAATATCATAGCTATAGAAGTAGAATATGTTATGTATAGTATTGGAGGAGAATTCAGTTGGGTTATGGGTGGGAGCAGGAGCCTGCTGAGATGGAGAGAAGAGGGAAAAGAGAAGGTGATTTGTGAAGGCAATTGGTTAGAGTGGAGAGATGTGGGAGGCTGAGAGTTCCAGGGGCAGAGAGTTTATGAAGGGGGTGTTGTGTTGCCTCTGTCAGTGTCGGTTTTAGTTATTGATTGTTTAGGTTTGATAGATTGTTAGTTATAGGGCGCAGTGAAAAAAAGGCACAAGGGAGAGGGACAGAGCAGAAGGAAGAAGGGTGTTAGTAGGATTGCTGAGTTTAAGCCAAGTGTTGTGTTGATTGGGTTTAGAGATTGAGTTTATGGAGGAAGCTTATATGGAGGGAAAGCACCTTTTTTTTGGTTTGGGTGGGTGGCGTATTTTTTGTTTTTTGTTGAGGGAGGTTTTTTTTTTTTTTAACAAGGACTGAAGATTAATTAGTAGTTAGGAAGAGGATTAAAGAGATGATTTAGGAGGGAAGAGTGATTTAGTGTTCTATGGTGGATGAGGTGTTTCTCTATGTCTATAAAGTATGTTTCTTTCTGGTTTTTTTTGATGTTAATTTGCAGGTGAGAGAGATTAAAGTAGGTTATCGATTTGGACCCCAAGAAGTTTTTTGTTTTGACATGATTTCAAGAGGTGTGTGGTGTTGAGTGTAATTGAGAAAGGTACCTCGACGGGAGGGACTTGAGAAGGAGTAAAACAACTAGAGTTTGGTCTTTGGTAGCATTTGGAAAAGGATGATTATAACATCCATTGCTCTTCTGTGGAGAAGAAGAATTGAGCAGGTTTTAGTGGTGGGTATAGTTGAGGATAGAAGAGAAAGAACAGATGATAGTTGAGTATATTGCCATAAAGGAGAGAAATAGATGAGAGAAGGATAGATTTGAAGATGTTGGAAGATAAAGAATGAAGGGAGGAGTTTTGAACACTAGAGGGGGAGTAAGGGAAAGAGGAGTAGCCTTCCATTTTACAGCTTAACTTCTGTTTTTCCATTGGTAGCCAGGAGACCAAGTCAAAGAGTGGAAGGAAGGGGTGAAGTTGAGAGAGTGTTTTTAGGCAGGCTCTAGGAGAGAGATTCGAAGGCAGGCTTGAGAGAGTTAGTAAAGTAAGGTTGGAACCTCAAGAGTCAAGTCATGGGCTTTATTTACAACCTCAAGGAAGGAGAGGAGGCCGTGGCTGAAGGAAGTTAGAGAGGGAAGTTGTGCTGTGTGGGAGTTATAGGATTGTTGTCTAGGAGGTGAGGAAGAAGGAGTTGAAGTTGGACACATTTTTCAAAGGTTTAGAAAATTGGGACATTTTCTAACAGGGACGAAAATTGGGTGTATAATAATATGTAGGACCTTTAAAGAGGAGTATAATAAATTGTTGTTTCCGTATTTTAAAACGTGTATTTGGTTAAAGGGGAAAGTTTTGGTAAAGTTGTCAGTCAAGTACAGGGAGAGGTAATCAGGGAAGATAAGAGAAAAGTAAGAAGAAGATGAGTTTCACCCCTGGGTAAGAAGAGGGAAGATTTTATGGAGATGTTTAATGAGAGATAGGGGGAGAAGGAGGTGGGGGAGATGAGGGGTATGGAGGAGTGAGGGTATAGGGGGAGATGAGGGAGGGGTAGGTGTAGAAGAGGGGGTGAGGGAGTTAGTGGGTGAGGTAGAGGGCATAGATGAGAAGATAGTGGGGGATGAAGAGTGGAATTTAGAAGAATGAGTTAATTTGGGAAATTTGAGAGGTAAAGAAAGAATTTGAATGTTAATTGGGAACGCGAAATTGAGGTGATCACCTGGAATTGGAGGGGCCGGGGTACTGGGGTGGGGTTTGGCAGGGGTGGGGGGGAGTGTGAGTCCATGTTTAGAGCCTTTGAGTTTTGTTTTGTAGAGAGTCAAAGAACTCGTATAACATAACAAGATATCATAAAAAAATGCAATGTAGATCCTCCTGTCAACAGAGAAAGGAAGATCATCATTGCCTTTTGAATATATCTCACTATGTTATACGAGTACATCAACTCATATAAAATACTGAGATATGTAAAAAAAAGCAGATGAGATCCCCTTATATCTGTTGCTACCTCTGCACAGCACTGATGTACTGCATACATGTGGGAACACGTCCCTTACGCATGTACAGTACATCAGAAATGGCCCAGGATACTGGAAAACTGTGGAAGGGCAGTATGGAGGCATGATACAATGACATTATTAAGAAAGGTATGTATTGTTTTTCTTAAATAATGTCATTGCATAATAGCAATAACCCATGGCTGGGTGTGGGCAATGCTGGACCTACCCACCGGTTGTCATTGTATGGTCATGAGGGTACTACCCTCATGATCAAACCACACCAACTGTGGGTAAATCCAATATTACCCACACCCAGCTGTGGGTAATTGTTTAAATATTACATTATATGTATGATATGCAGAAATGTGAATTAATCCATTTGTATCCGTCAGACCTTGTTCTGCTCAGCAACAAAATAGTCAGCCCTGCCAAGTCTCAAACTCAAGTTGCTGTCCTCAGCAATCACACGAGCATACCACTATACCATCTGACCTGCAAGAGGTTACAGTACTTTAATGAACATATCCTGCATTCAGGTCATTGAGTCCCAAGTGTTGAACCTATGACCCTGAACATTTTAATCAGCAGAATGTACCAGTACATCAGCTGAGCTTTTGAAATTAATGTTGCTTTTTCAAACATATCATGCAATAGAGGCATACAACATTAGGAGGAAAGTGTTGTGGAACCCTTTGTGCATTGTGTATCATCATGTATACACACACACACACACACACACACACACACACACACACACACACATATATATATATATATATATATATATATATATATATATATATATATATATATATATATATAAATAACATGCAGTGCAGTTATATCTCCAAACCATTCTTCCTCCCAACCTGTTAGTGCAAGGAACTTGTACAAAGACTGCAAAGGGGGGGGGATGGGCCACATATACGTTCATAGTTAGAAAATCGTTGTTACAAATGAAGACATGTGACAGCAACAGTGTGTGTTTCAACAGACAGTCACTGAGTGATATGATGATGGGAACTGAAATGTCATGTCATGTATTTACTGACATAAATCCTTGGATCATAACAGTGATTTATGAGACACATAGAAATAAATTGTGGAACTTAACAAAAGTATCGTTCAAACATAGGGACATTCTGTGGAAAATCTGGCTGTGGAGAGGTATGCTCAGAACCCCTTAATGCAATGAATGTGTACCAAGCCTGACAAAGTGGGGGGAAAAAGGCATGAAAATAGGAACATGTACAAAATGCATCAGTAGATAAGCTGAGAACATTCATGTAGTAACAGTGTATGTCCTAACATATATCAACTGAAATATCATAATTCCAGGACTCAATTGCTTGTCATTAGTTACTGACCTCGGTCTCCACATCATCCCATTGATGTGTCATGCATACATAACAGCTATGGGGACCAGACCAAAGATATTGGCCACACAACTGGACATCCTATGAATATGTGGACATAACACAACAGTAGGGAAACTACAGTGAGCTACCAATCAATATCCAGACTACAATCAGACTGACATAACACTACCCAGGTCTAGCTCTGAGGTTGTACACATGCAGTAGCAAATATAACAGGCAGTACAGGGATGTAATACTAGTGGAACACAGTCACTGGTATGAAAGTACATACCACCAAACAAGTGCACCACAGTGACAGCAACATATCAGTAAGCAAACTGAAAACAACAGTATAATACTGTGAGAGCAACCACATACCATTTGCCAGTCACATAAATACCCCTGCATATACTGCCCTGATTCACAGTGGACTGGGAATCCAGAGGTGTTATCTGATATTTCACAATCAGCCCCTACCCCCATATGGACCTGATAGACCACCAGCAGCTGTAACAGCATGCAGAGTCAGATAGGTAAAGGATAACCGCACTCACAGGTGCTACTCAACCTACCCAGCCTAAAAACCATAAACACACAACACTGCTACATAACCTTGGCATTCTGTTCACAATGGCCAGACAGACATATTGTCATATGTGCAGATTTCCACAGAATTACCAGGGTCTGGACGCATAACCCTGGCTCCTGCTGCATATCATGGCCATGAGTCTGCCAGGTCATTGTCATGTTAACTGGTGTGCATTTGATATACCATACCTCTGCACCTCATAGTGCAGGACAACTGGGCAATGTATGGCATACGTATGGGACAGGGGGCTGGAAAGAGGGACATATCACACATAATGGTGTTACAAATTGAGACAGTAGCTGCTGTTACATGTGTTGTTGTAACATCACATCCCTGAAGGAAATGATGTGTGGAACACCAATGGATGACCACACATACTGACTACAATCCTCACATTGTCCTACCAACCTCACAAAAACAGATGTTGGTCGAGGAACAGACCAGGCATAATAGGCAAACATCTGGCTAGTCGATGGATAACATGCCAGATGAGAGCTAGTCAGAGGCATATCACTGTCAGATATCAACTCACCCAGTAAATGCATGTCCAGACAAACCCTGTCAATGTAGCAACCCCCTATGTGCATAACAACACTTCTTTCTTCTTCTTCTGGATTTTTCCAGTTAGGGGTCGCTACAGCGGATCCCCTGTCCGCTCATGATTGGCAGTGGAGTTTTACAGTGTTGAGTTGCCAGCCCAGTGCCCAACCATCCACAGAAGGCACACATACACACGCACTCACACCTAGGGCCAATTTAGAGTGTCCACTCCACCTGCAGCATGTCCTTGGGATGTGGGAGGAAACCGGAGCACCCGGAGGAAACCCACGCGACCACAGGGAGGACATGCAGACTCCACACAGAAAGCACCCCAGCCAAGGATCGAACCAGAGAACCTCTTGCTGTGAGGTGACAATGCTAACCACTGCACCACCGTGGCCGCCAAAACTAATGACATAAAAGCTGTACCAAATCCTGGAGCTTTGTCCACCATTTGCTGGGCTGTCTCCACATGTCCTGTCCTGTGAGGTATTTTCACCTACTATCTGTGAAGCTGCAGCCCCCCACACCTCCGTAATATCCCCCACACAAGTCAGGTAAATGGGCAAGGCCCACACGAAGGGCATCCCATATGGTGAAACTAGCAGCTGTGTCCAGGCCTACAACAAAATACTATGTGGGCACCTACATAGCTGCATGGCCTCAGCAATACCCAACAGGATAACATCATCCCCCTCAAGGTAGGCTGAATGCTTGTGGTGGACAGCAGCAATACACAAACCACAGACTTGGTCCCTAGATTGGCTTTAAAGGCCAAATCAGGAGCACGCATCAACTTGGCATCAAGTCAGCCTTTGTTTGATCAAGCATATAAGGTAACAGGTAGAGTACTGTAAGGCTAACTATGAGTACAAAATGGACACATCCACCAAGGCCAATCACAAGGCAATCTTCACATATGTCTGCAATCTCTTGAGGCAACATGCCAGCCCAACCAATAATTGTGGCCAATCAGGCCACATATACACACAACATAGCTATAGGCAACCCGCTGCAGATAGGTTTAGGACAAACATCACCCCTTGGCTTAGCAGCACTGTAGCTAGATATGTACACACCCACACTCCTCCCCTCATCACCAGTGAGCAGCTACATATTGCCTACAGAAAGGCTACAAATCTAGGTATCCATGGCACCTGATAACATCCCTGTCTACATCCTACATGAACTCAGGCATGTGTACCAACCAAGCAACATTATACACCATAGTCACAACAAGGCTTGGCACCATCTACACCACATCCAAATAGAAGATGGCCAATGTCATCCCTTGACACAGACATGAATGAGGAGCACAGGAGCAGGAAAGTAAGTAGGCCTCATTGGGGGAATATGACACCTCACGGCCAGCAACACAAACAGACACAGCACTGATACGTTACAGGGGTATAGTGTGGTTGTGATTGGTGGCTACTAGTATTCAATGTAGATGTGCAGGTTCTGTACATATGGTTGTCAAATGTATGAGGTCCTGTGATGTGTCTCCCTTGTAATGTCTCCCAAGTCCAATGTTGCATCAGCAAAGGAAAACATTCTCAGTGGCTCAGACAAATATAATCATAGAAGCCATACTACACAACCATGCTATAATGTTTGGCTGGAGCCAGCAACATCTGCAAGAGAGGACTGGCCTGTGGGACAACCTGGTCCACAGGGTAAACGATAGCCTGCAGGCATGCACATACAAGTACGTCTGGCATCGTGAAAGTGACCTCATACACCAGGCAAAGAGCTGCTGCAGTAGCCAGGGACTGCACAGACACAGGCATGAGACTGGCTTTGCAGCCCCACTGGCACCCACCGGGGAGCACCATGGGTACATTTGGGCACCCATCCCAGTACAACGTAAGAGTTCATACCCCCCACATACTGGAGGTGGTTGGCACCCAGAAAATGGATGAGGAGTGTGCAGGTAAGGCCCCAATGTATATTACTAGACTAGTGTAGCAGCCATAATTGTAATTGTAGAGAATCTACATACATGTGTCAAGTCAGATAGCAGTTGTGGATGGGGTTTTCTAATGCACAGACATGCACATCTATGGTGAAGGACAGCAAATTGTGTAGTATTGTGAGTTGTACTGTACATGTGCACACATGCTGCATCCATCCTGTACCAATGCCACTTGTGGGTCTGCTGACCATACTCCCCTCACACAACTACCTAGGTTCCTCCTGTCTGCATGTGGGATGGCAGCCTGCAGCTGGTGAGTATGCAATTGTACTGTTGTGGTTTGCCAATACCACAGGCATGTGAAGGCCATGCAGTGTACCATGCACACAACTGTCACTCATAGCCATATGGCTTTATGTGCATGTTCACCTGTGTTGGAGTCAACTGCATTGCATCACAGTGGTCACCACAGGGGCCCATCTGATGAGAATGTATCATCCCTGTAGCATAACACATGGCCTGTCAGTGCAAGACTTCTAGACACAGAGAAACACAATGGTTGGACAAATGGCCTAAGGTAGTGACATGTGTGCAACAATACTGTCATACAGTGGATATAAACAATGTACACACCCCAGTTAAGATGCCAGGTGTTACAAACTGAGACCACAATATGTCAGTACTCATCTTTTCCAAACTGTAATGTGACCTATGACATGAACAATTCCCTGTACAAACAATGAGTCTGTTGGCCACCAAATATGGAGTATGCAAACCCCACAATACGCTGGATGCATATGTGTGCACACCCTTCAAATAATATGTCATTGCAGCAGTTTGTGATTTACTGACAGCATACAGTCTGCTTCGGTACATACCAGCCATCAAGTAAAGGCACTCTGACTAACATCAAATAACAATCTGCTGTCCAAGTAGGATAACCATTGCATATGCTCAGTTGCCTGCAACAGCAACAGTCATGGCTTGCAGACAGCATACAAAGCAACAAAGGGATCTCATATTTGAAAGCTATCAGTCAAGAGTAGGGTACAACAACATTACCGCAGCAGTGAATACACCATGGAACACAGTGGAGATAGTTGTCAAAAGGTGGAGTGAATATGGGACAATAGTGCTGTTGATAAAAACCTGATGTCCCTCCAAAAATGATGACAGCACATGTCAAGACCTGGCCAGGGGGGTTTCCAGGGGACATACAGCAACACTGAGGGAGTTGCAGGAACCCCTTGCTAGTACTGATATTCTGTACTACCTGTGAGAACACTCTCCCATATGCTGCATACAT
Source organism: Protopterus annectens (assembly GCF_019279795.1). Lineage (NCBI taxonomy): Eukaryota > Metazoa > Chordata > Ceratodontiformes > Protopteridae > Protopterus > Protopterus annectens. The sequence continues at coordinate 1,308,837,503 of NC_056731.1, read as the reverse complement.
CTGGCCTATGGGATAGGGTCAGAAGATGGAAGCATTCCTACACACCAAAAACAGCCAGGGGTGGATACAAATTACAATGCAGTACATCATGTCTCCCAAAGGCAGGTGTGAAAATGTGTTATGGTATTACGAGACTAGGGATTGACCTCACAGCCACAATACCAACAGGTATGTGTGGTGTACAAGCAACACCTTTCATAACTGAACACCAACATCCCTATGGTGAATCACACTGGTGACAGTGGCCTGCTGTGGGGCTGCTGTTCCACAGACAGAATAAGGCCTGTAGTCACAGTGGTAGGAATTCTGAACATTTCCTAATAACACCCACTTCTGCCCAAAATCCATCAGGCATCTGCAAGAATATTGAGGATGAGGAGGTGTGTCAGCCTTCAACATGACAAAGAACTGTAGCATTCATCCAAAGCTACCTAAGAATGGCTCCACCTGAATGCAAACATGGGTATGGATTGACCCAGCCAGAGACTAGACCTACACTAGATAGAAAACCCCAATGTGACCTGATGACAGATTTTCACATGAGCTGCCCTTGCATTCTGACAGAGTTGGGTGACCTTTGCATGGAAGAGTGGCCGAATAATACCAAGTCAGGATGTACCATGCTGACAGACACCTTCATAAGAAGAGTGAATGCTGCAAGCCACTTACAAGGTGCTTCAACAAGTTATCATTTTAAGAGTGCACACACATATGCAATCAACATATTGTACATATTGCAGTCATCATATTTTACATGTACCACATGTGTTTGTTTATCAAATGGATTGCACAGGTCATATGTCACATGGCAGTTGGGTGACACATTTGAATGCATTATTGTGGTCTCATCCTCTATATAACAAGAACATGGCATGTTAACAGGGTTGTGTACATTTATCAAATCCACTGTAAGCTTACAAGGCTGGTGGTGTAACAGGGATTGTGTGACCATACATTCACTGCTCGTTTGCAGATCTGACACTCACATGTATGTCATTAATCAGTGATGTCACTCCTCAGATCATCCCATGTATGTCACAGAGAAACACAGGGGAGAAATAGAGCAGACATATGAGCTAGACCACTACACATCCTGTGAGGATATGTACAGTTGTGAGGTATGTTCTGCAGAAATTGCCACTGTGCTATACAGGTGGACAGCAGTGGTGTGTACATGGCTGCAGTCTGTGCTGAAGAATGTCCATCACACACTAACACTAATCACGTATCCCAGAGTTCTATATTGTCAGTTACATGTACAACTGGCTGCAATGCATGATGTTGACAGCCATGTGTCATGCAACAAATTTGTGCCACCTCACCTGTAAGTGTGTGTGTGTGTGTGTGTGTGTGTGTGTGTGCGTGTGTGTGCGTGTTTGTGTGTGTGTGTGTGTGTGTGTGTGTGTGTGTGTGTGTGTGTGTGTGTGTGTGTGTGTGTGTGTGTATACCAGCCAACATAAAAGTGCAGATATTAATGTACATATGTTGTCTTCCTCTAACAGGTGGTGATGGGGTCTGGGTTCCCCCCCTTTTGAAACAATGTCAATATCTCTTCAGACTCTGCCAATGATGATATGAATACTGAGGTACAGGTGGGGTTGTCAGGGGTTGAATCTGTGCCATTAGATGGCATCACACTCTTGTGCACAACATCACTGCGCACAGTGACAATGCCCACACATACCCTGTCATCAGTGGCCATAGATGATGGACACTTGGCAGGTTGTGGCATCGAACAAGCTAGTGTGGTGACTGTAGGAGGTGTGAATGTAGATCCTGGCCATAGCCAGAGTGCAGGCAATGTCCCACACAGGCAGATGGACAGGGGTGCTTACAGTAGGAATGCTGCTCATTGGGCCACTGTTGCAAGTGCCACAGAAGGAGTCATCAGACGCATGTTCCAGGCTGTCATGGATGCACAGGCACATAGTGAATGCCACAACACACAAATACTCAGGGTGGTGGATGCAATTCTCCCTGGTGTACATGGTGACATGCATGACATTGTTGGGTCTACACATCAAAATACTGAGGTGTGGATCCAACCACAAACTAATCACCATGGGAATACACATCCCTCCCACCTCCCCTGCAAAGGTAACCACCATGACAAACACCTCCAAAGTTATCCTTGGGCTCCTTAAAACAGAGGTGGCTAAGTTCACAGCACCCATGCAAATGGAGAATAGTTGCATGACCAATGGATCATACACCAGTGCACTGTATGAACACATTCACATATGCATGAATCTCGCCATGACCAATAGAACCAAGACGTTGTCCTCCAAAACAGGAAGCCAATGTGGTGGTCTCCTGCCATACGCAAACTCGACAGTGGAACAAATAAACTTATGCGGAAAAAGGTGAAGTCCCAAGACTGGAACAACTCCCTTACTGTCCTCAAGAAAAGGTTGAGATCACTCATCAAATCCTCTAAAGCTAGCTATGGAAACAGAATTGCAGCAGATAGGAAAGACAAACACAAGGCCTTCAATAGTTATGTGGATAATCTCCATGCCAATACCCAGATGTGTTCTGAGCTACTGCACAATGGTACCTCCTATACTGAGCCAACAGATATTGCCAATATACTGTCCGACAGATTCAGTGCCAACCTGACCCCTCTCACCCCCCCGAAGGACCAATCACAATACTAGTAAATTGCCAGACACCCAGAATTACTGCATGATTAGGTTAAAATAGCACTGTCCAAGACCAGAAATACATCTTCTATGGGACCTGAGAATATCACTGGCTGTGTTGTACATGAACTACAGAGTGACCTGGCACCACACCTGTGTGTCCTGTTCAATCACAGCCTCACCTCAGGCTTTGTCCCTTCCAAATGGTGCACTGCTATAATCAACCCTCTCCACAAAGTAGGAGTGACTACAGACTCTGGGAACTATCAATCCATTAGACTGATGAGTCTGATATACAAAGCTCTATGGAACACATCATCATGGACCTACTAAACAAGGTTACAGGTGGTCTCCAAAGTCTGTATCCCTCACAGTTTGGTTTTGTGGAGGGTAGATCATGCCTGCTCAACCTGGTCAAATTCTTTGAGTCAGTCACCAGAGCTGTGGATGATGTCAAGGTGGTCATATAGCCTACCTTGATCTGGTCAAGGTCTTTGATACCGTTCCCCACTCTGAAATCATATAAAACCCACTAAGGTAGGCATCGACCCCTATATCACTAGGTGGGTTGCAAACTGGCTCACAGATAGACCCACAGCGTGAAAGTGACCAGTCATGAGTGGGGTCCCACAGTGTTTGGTCCTGGATCCTCCCCTGTTTGGTATTAACTTATCTGAAGTGCAGGCCATCACAAGGGTACTCTGGTTGACAAAGTTTGCAGATGATTGCATGTTAGGAGCTATAATTAACTACCCGAGTGATGTTGACATTCAGCAAAAAGGCCTCACTAAGACCAACGTATGCTGTGAGAAGCATGGGCTGAAGCTCAATGGCCAAATATGTGTCAGCATCCCCTTTGGGCACAACTCAGTTCCCATAAATAACCACATCGATGGTAGTCCACTGAACAGAGAAGGCATTATAAGAGCTCTGTAAACACAGGTTGACAGCAACCTACTCTTGGGACCACCACATTGCCACTGTGTGAAGATAGTTCTTTTATGTGGAACATCTGATTACTAATGGTTTTGCATTCAGAAAGTAGGAGGTCATTGTCTCCCCCTACCCTTCCCTCATTAGGCCAATCATTGGCTACAATGCCTCATTTGGCATGTGCCTCAATGGAAACCTGCAACAACTGTAGAGGCCACAAACGTACCTCACAAAGATGATCCTAGGCCTGAAACAGTTGTCCTATATGGACAGACTCAAAACACTCCAACTATTCTCTGTCTCATATCGCCTACTTAGAGATGATCTCTGCTTGCCCTAAAATGTAATTTCTGACCCAGCTCTGTTAGAAATGCTACATTCAAGGATATAACAATCCCTCCACTCCACATACTCCAGAGTCCTCAACCTCATTACCATAATCAACAGAACATGCCAGAGGGATGGTTGCATAACCCAGGGACTGCCCATGCTATGGACTAGACATCCCGTACATGTCAAATAGAGCACCTCACTGGCCCTCATCAAGAGAAATCTTGCTGAATGGATGGGAAATAGAGTATTCACCCCAGGGATCACTGCAGTGGCTTTACTCCACAGAGGCAGTGGGAAATAATGTCAGGTGGCACAATGACAGGGTAATTCTCTGGCTAGGCATGTAAAGGCTCCAGGGTCATTAGCCTAGTACACAACTATGAACCTATGAACCTAAACATCTGCATATCCCATAGACATCTGCACAGAGGACTGGAATGGCTTGCTCAATGGCATAACATGCTGCATGTGAGGCATATGCCATTACCATGCTATATATGGTAATACCATTGGGAGGTGGTAAACAGGCATGGATGATATCCCAATCAAAATGCTATCAGCCAAACAAGATATGATGTTTGGCCAAGGGAACACACACATACACAGTTGTCAGTACTGAGAATAGAACCGCTACCTGTCTAGTTATTTCTACTACAGTGTTATACAGTTAATCAGATGCACCACGGAGCTTACGTGAGCTTTTCACACACACACACACACACACACACACACACACACACACACACACACACACACACACACACACACACACACACTTGCCAGTATTGGGATTAGAACTCTTGTCTATCTAGTTATGTCTTCTATAGTGTTTCACAGTTTCTGCACATGCTACAAAGCTTACTTAACTGTCACATGGCCAAAGCTGCTGACAGCTGCATAGCTGAGGTAAAGTATTACAGGTGGCAGTAAGCCTGCCTTCCATTTCACCCTTAAATCATGCTAGTTTTTTTCTGTCTTGCACTTCAAATGGCATTATGGCTTTGCACGTCACCAGGTTAATGTATCAATAAGTGTGGCACAGCTGGGAGCCATCAGCAGTACTCATTCATCACAGAAGTAACCCCAGTATTTATTAGTTATGTCCACCCCTCCTGGAATGATTGCAGGGCAGTTTTCTGTGCTGTCACCCATTACCCTCATGCACTTGTCCATTCTGAGGCACTGTTGCAACTACCTCATGTACACAGACAATCCTCCTCTCTGAACTCCAAACACTCAGACCTGTGGGAGTTACCCGTATATCACCCAATGTGGACATATGCACTCTCCAGCAAAGACTGGACTAGCAGGTCAAGTGGATAACATCAACACCTGCACAACACCATGTAGAACACATAGCTCACCATCACTCCTACTTTGACAGCCATGACATACAGTGAAATGTCACACACCCACCTTCACAGAGCCACTCAATGGACATTTACCTAAACAGCACAGACCAGCAAGACAGACACCCACTCAGACACTACGACATGGCACATGCCAAGGGACAAATATTTAACCTACACAGTGTGGCCCTCAACCTAAGCTCATAAGGTTAACCACCTTGTACAATACAGTGCTCATGGGTAACTGACTACTGAGGCACACAAATATCCCACTCACTAAGTTGAATATGGAGCAGGTAACAGCCAAATATCTATCACATGCCAGCATCCAACACATGACACAGCCAGTCATGGCACTCCACAGCAACTATGAGTATCACTCTGTATCCATATGGGTATGAGTAACCTGGGGCACACATCCCTGGACTACATGACAGGAGACATGGTTGAACTCTCTGATTATGTGGTCCAGGCAAGTGTGACAGTAGCCCTGAGAAGTATACCGCCATCACCCAGAATGATGCTGCAGTACTATTAACAGATGATTGACTGCAACATTGGCTTGTGTGTTTTTTGACATTCTCAGGGGATCCAGTATCTGTCTGCTTGGGATGACATGAGTGACAGAACTCAATCCCTCAGATTCACAGAGCTCCATGTCAGAATAGCGTTATTACAACACAAAGTGGTTTGTGTCCGTGTAGAGCAGCAGCGCACCTTGAATATTAATGAAAGCATGCTGCTCAGCTCTCACATGAGCATGGATCTATGTATAAGCGCAGGGGTGTGTGTCTGAGATCACAGTTCTCACAATATACATGCCCCCAGCATGGAAGTCAACAGCAGCAAGAGTGTGTGTCTGTGTACACTGCTGTTAGTGTCCGTGGATAAAAAAAAGTAAAACAGTAAACGACACACGATACATTCCCAAGTATGTAAGAGCAATATTTAAAATCTTTCCCTATTTGTTCCCCCGTCATTATATGCTTTCCTCAGAATGTGTGCAAGTACAAGATAATGCAAAGCCCCTGTCGTGTTATCAATGCTCACACAGCCCCCCACACAGATAAAGGTGCAGAAAGCAATGTCCATACCCCTTGTTGTTGGGACTTTTGGCTTTTCCCAGTTAGGGGTTGCCACAGCGGAACTCTGGTCTGCTAATGATTGGCAGTAGATTTTTACATACCAAGTTGCCAGCTCTGATGAAAAACCTTCAACGAAGGTATGCCCATTCACGCATGTCACCACACAGAAGATGCTTTAGCTGAGAATCAAACAGGACAATGTCTTACTGTTAGGCGACAACACTACCACAGCACCACCACCGCAGTACAATAGTCAAAACACATATGTTGTTTTTTTTTCATTTTATTCCCTCTCTGCAAAAAAGTTTAAAGTGTAACAACAAAATAAACAGCCTTTGCAGGTCTTGAACCCAGGACCCCATACACCATAGTCAAAATGCCTAAACACTAAGCCATTTGAGATGTAGAGCAGTGCGATGTTTTTCCTAACATATCATGCACTCTGGTTATTAAACATTAATGGAAAATAAATCTCAGTAACAGCTCTTGAACCCAGAAGGCCACAGACTACAGATAAAGCAATTAACCAGTAAGCCATGCAAGCTACAGACTTTTGTCTTTTTCCCAACATGTCATGAAGTCTGGTTATTTAACATTAATGGAAATAAAACTGTCAGCCCTAACTCTTTAACCCAGGGGCCCATACAACATAATCAAAGCACTTAACCACTAAGCCATGCAAGTTGCAGAATTTTGTGATGTTATTCACAACATATCATGCAGTCTGGTGATTCAACATTAATGAAAAAAAATGGCAGCTCTAAGTGTTCATCCCAGGTCCCTGTACACTACAGTCAGAGAACATGCCAATGCTCCATCTGAACTGTATGGATTGTTCTTGCTTTTTCAAACATATCATGCAATAGTGGCATACAACAATAGTGAGAAATCTCTGTGGAAACATTCATGTGTTGTATACAGACATATACATATCTATATATAAACATATACATATATATCTATACCTATCTATCTCATAATTTGATGTATTTGTAGAATGGTATATACATGTATAAAGTTTTATTTATCTTTGTAATTATATATATATATATATATATATATATATATATATATATATATATATATATATATATATATATATATATATAATATATATATATATATATATATATATATATATATATATATTATATATATATATATATATATATATGTGTGTGTGTGTGTGTGTTTGTGTATGTTGAAACTTATTTATGGAAATATAGCAACACACACACACACACACACACACACACACACACACACACACACTGTGATGGTGGTGCTGCGGTAGCATTGTCGCCTCACAGTAAGACGTTGTCCTGTTTGATTATCAGCTAGAGCATCTTCTGTGTGGAGATATGCGTGAATGGGCATACCTTCGTTGAATGTTGTGCATCAGAGCTGGCAACTCTGTACATAAATATATACTGCCAATCATTAGCGGACCGGAGTTCTGCTGTGGTGAAACCTAACCGGGAAAAGCTGAAAGACACAACAACAACATATATATATATATATATATATATATATATATATATATAGTCATTCTAATGGGATCCAGTATCTGTCTGTCTGGGATGACATGAATGACAGACCTCAATTCTTTGCCAGAGATGGCCTACATCTGTCACCCCTGGGCTTCTGGATACTGGCCAAGGCTCTTGCCACCCCTATCGTGCCTTTTGTAGGCGATGTTCCAAAGACCAAATTAACACCATAACAACTACAAACAAATGCAATTTGAGAGTCATGCTGCTCAATGCTAAAAGTCTAAATCTCAAAATGCACTTGCTTGAATCATTCCTTAAAATGTAGAACATCGACATTTGTGCTATAACAAATACCTGATTTGAGGCAGCAGAAACCACCCCTGCACTACCAGGCTATAATTCATTCCACACCTTTCAGCCCCAGAACTCAAAGGTGGTGGTGTTTCCATATTCATAATGGATGCGCACACCTCCAGTCCCGTAGCCCAACACAATGCATCTGAGATACCTCAGGTGCAGCTAACATCGGGTAATACAGCGATTTATGTCGTAGTCTTCTATAGGTCACCAACCTTGTCCAAGACACACACTCCACATTCCTAAGCACCCTGGAAAATATTAAGGTCTAAACTAACACTCAGACTGCACGACTTCAACTACCCCTCCATTAACTGGGAAAACTACTCTTGTACCAATAAACTTGCCCAACGCTTTCCGGAATTCATAAATTCCAATGTCCTGGACCAGCTCGTTCTTATCCTCATTAGAGGTAGCAACATCTTTGACCTGGTCATTACTAACATGGGTGACTGTTGCTCTACACCAACAGTCAACTCCTCCCTGGTTAGATCTGGCCACAAACTAATCATCTTGGAAATCCACATCCCTCCCACCACCCCCACAAATGTAAGCACCATGAAAAACTTCACCAAAGCTAAATTTGCACTCCTAAAAACAGAGGTGGCTAACTTCATGGCACCCATGCAAATGGAGAATAGTTGCATGACCACCGAATCATGTACCAATGCACTGTACAAACATGTACACAAATGCATGGATCTCACCATACCCAATAGAACTAAGATGCTCTCCTCAAAAAAACAGGAAGCTAATCTGGTGGTCCCCTGCCATAAACAAACTCCACAATAGAAAGAGAAAACTGATGCGGAAAAAGGTGAAGTCCCAAGACTGGAAAAACACCCTTACCAGCCTCAACAAAAGGTTGAGATCCCTCATCAAATCCTCTAAAGCTAGCTATGAAAACAGAGTTGCAGCAGATTGCAAAGACAACCACAAGGCCTTCTATAGTTATGTAAAGAATATCCACGACAATATCCAGATTTGCTCTGAGCTATTGCACAATGGTACCTCCTATACCAAGCCAACAGATATTGCCAATATACTGGCTGACAAATTCACTGCCATCTTTACCCCCCCCCCACCAGGACCAATCACAATACCAGTATATTGCCAGGCACCCAGTATTACTGCTGCACAGGTTAAATCAGTGCTGTCCAAGGCCAAGAATACAGCTTCTATGAGACCTCACAATATCCCTGGCTGTGTTCTACATGAACTACAGAGTGAACTGGCACCTCACCTGTGTGCCTTGTTCAATCAAAGCCTCACCTCAGGCTTTGTCCCTACCGAATGGCGCACTGTTACAGTCATCCCTCTCCTCAAAGAAGGAGCGACTGCAGACACTGGGAACTATGGGCCCATTAGCCTGACAAGTCTGATATGCAAAGCTATGGATTGCATCATCATGGACCTAATAAACAAGGATATAGGGAATCCACAAACTCTGGAACTTACACAGTTTGGTTTTGTGAAGGGCAGATCATGCCTGCTAACTTGGTTGACTTCTTTGAGTCACTCACCAGAGCTGTGGTTGAATGCAAGGTGGTTCATACAGCCTACCTTGATTTGGTCAAGGTCTTTGATACCATTCAACACTCAGGAATCATAGAGAAACTCAGGGGGCGTGGCTAGCATGGTCATGGTGTAGCAGCAGATTTCACAAGCTCCACTAAGGAAAATATATCTTCACTGGAAATTTGTTTCATAGCAAGAAAAAGTGGATTTATTTTTGCAGAATTTGATAGTATTCAACATTCTCTTCAGGAATATCTACTTATAAATCAAAATTGGTTATAATTTTCAGTCAAAACTTTCATCTGAACAAATACTTCACTTCTGGGAGATTTTCAACATGAGTTATACTAAGGATAACAACCAGGATTCCAGTATAAAAAAGGAACTACAGACTTTAATAACAACTATTCAAGACCTCACAACTAAGATTGATATAATTGACTGTAAAATAGACAACTTTAAAGAAAAAGTTACCAAGCAGAAAGACATGCTTCATGAGGATCTAAAACAGCAAAAAATTCAAATTACTAGTATTGAGGAATCATTAACAGACTTTGATGGAAGATTGCTAGAAAATGAAAACAACACAGAATGTTTGCTTAAACAAAATACTTCATTACAACATAAACTGGATGATCTAGAGAATAGATCACGTCGGAATAATATAAGGATTTTTGGTCTTCAGGAAGATATAGAAGGAAACAATATGTCAAGTTTCCTTAACTCATGACTGCCAAAATTTCTAGATTTACCAGAGGCTTCATCTTTTGGTATATAGAGAGAGCACATCGGTCTCTCACATCAGGAAACAGTACCAACAGGAAACAACCTAGATCTGTCATAGTAAAATTCATATCATCTTCAGATAAAGACTTAATTCTAAAAACAGCCTGGTCAAAATCACCTTTAAAATACAATGACTCTATCATTCACTTCGATAATGACTATTCAACAATGGTAATTACCAAAAGAAAGGTTTTTCCCTCTAATTAACAAACTGAAAAAGCTACAGATTAAGACTCACCTCTTGTTTCCAGCAAGGCTGAAGATTTTTCTTCCTGATGGACCTTCATTGTTTGAGGATCTTGATTCTGCTGTGACATGTTAAAAACCACAAATTACTGGAAAAAATAGAAGAGATGGAGTCGGCTAACCCCTCACTTAAAAAAATGGCTACTAAAACTACATGGAAATCTACTGGAAAACAAAAGAGACTAAAGAATAAATGAGAAATAAAGACTATTTATAAAACAAACTATTATTGTGGACTATGCTTTTATTAACAAGTCTGTTTTGATATGTTATATATACAAGGTAAGGTCTATACAGCTTTTCATATGTTGCATATATTTAATGTTTCATTCATAACTTAATTTGGCATAATATAACATACTTAATATACCATCAATATATTTATAATTAACACTTTAAGTATTCATTTTATATAAGTAAGCATACCATATAAAAATGCTTTACCTCAGTTTTTGCTTCATAGTATAGGATACTACTTAGCTGTATACTACACTTTAATTTCACACAACTACAATGTATACAGTTATAAATATTTAATATTCTATGTAAGATAAAATGAAGGGATACACTGGAAAATATAAAGTAAAGAAAAATGGAGGGGAGGGGGGAGATAAAAAGTTTTTTATACACACACACACACACATATATATATATATTATATATATATATATATATATATATATATATATATATATATATATATACACATACATATAATTTCCTGTATAGATAGCATATTATACATAAGTCTCTCTAAACTCAAAGTAATAACAATGCATAACATACTCAAAGCCTTCTTCTCTCTTCTAATTGTACTTTATATTAGTAAAAGAGAATAACATATTCATATAATAGTTTCCATCTCACTTCTAATCATACAGTACTGGTCAGCACTGAGCATAAACTGTGTTACACCCTCAGAGTAGAACAAGAATTCACAATGGGGGGGATTCAGTAATCCTACATGTAAGACTAAATAAGTCTTACACGGAAACGGCAGTCTAACAGGAAGACGTCAGCGTGCCATGCATATTCATGAGGGCGCGCTAACTCAACTGAAATGCTAACACGGAGCGTGTAAGACTGCAGAGGGTGTGTCGGACTGTCGAGCAGTCCAAATATCCACGCCCCTGCAACTATATAAATGTGAAAATGACAAGTGCAATGAGCGAGTCCGCTGAAATGTACACATAGCAAACACTACACATCCCCACATACTAAACCCCTTTGTAATTGTAAAATGTAAACCTTTAATTTTTCTTTTATAATTCCCGATATAGCTGCCCGTATTTGCGCTTGATTGCGCGGGTGTGCCCATTGCTTAGCTACAATTAGCAATTTCGACATCGAAGAGCATAATAAGAAATGTTTATGCAAATTAAGCCAAATAGCAATAGCTTAGTGGTAGAGCCTTCGTACAAAGAGGAGGCATTCCCAGTTCTAGTCCCATGACTCCCCTTTCTCTTTTATGTTTGAAATTAGTATATAAAATAATTCCTAACATATATGAATGAAATTTTAGTAAAAAGCATTGAAATGGCCTATGTATTAGTGAACAAAATGTATATATATAAATATAAGAAGGTGAGCAGCATTAAGGATATTGACATATAATTGCTCATAGCTAAGCAGCGTTCTACCCAGTGTAATATAGTTGCCCATAGCTAAGCAGTGCTTTACCTAGCGCAATATAGTTGCCCATAGCTAGGCAGTACTTTACTTAGCGCAATATAGTTGCCCATAGCTAAGCAGTGCTTTACCTAGAGCAATATAGTTGCCCATAGCTAAGCAGCGCTTTACCTAGCGCAATAGGTTTGCGCGGAGCTGTGCACCGCTATAACCAGCGCACCATCGGGCAACATTGGGCAACGTGGAGCAAAGTTGTGCAAAGTCGCCTAAACACAGCCTCACCCCCTAGCCTGTCTGGATAGTAGTAAAATAAAAAGCAATGACAAGGCTCTAACCCGGGACACTGTGCACCATAATCAAAGTACTGAACCACTAAGCCATGACAGCATAGCATAAACATGCACTCTTAACATACATATACTTATAAATGGAAGTTTAACCATTGCTAAGCAGGTTTGCTGTTAGTTGTGATTTTTCAAAAATGGCCAATCACAAATAAGTGCGGGAAATGAGGCATATTTAAGCTCCATAGGTGGGAATACTCTCCATAACTGGTTGTAGCTCCCAGCTGCAGTCAGAATGGCCGGTGCTGGAGAGGGTACTCACTTTTGAGTGCAATGGTGGGGTATCGAGGAGTCAAAATACATGGTTTGGCTCCTTGTTCACCATCATGAGTCAAGACTCCTGCAGGGCCAGTTTCAAGGGAAGGAGTACAAAGTGGAGGCTTGGAACCAGTTAGCTCATGATCTCTCCAGTGCCACAGGCATCCCTCGGACTGTTGAGCAGGTCCGTCAGCACCATGCAGACCTGAAGAGACGGAAGCAGGACCAACTGAACCAATGGATACAGGAGGCCCGTGACATGCAAGATGCCCCACTACTGAGTAGCTAGCCATGGAATGGAGTATGTAAGAAATGCTATTGTAGTCTATATAATGGATAGGTATGTCTCAATATCCCTTCATTTACTTCACAGCTGCAGGTGTCCATGCTGCGAATCGGCAAGCCTATGCAGATAGGCTGCTAAGGCTGTGCCACCAGGCAGGTTAGTAATTATTCTGCATGTATTATTATATAAAATAAGTGAGAGAGCCTGAAAAAGAGTGTTGTAACCCATTAATAAAGGTATAATAAGTCTTGAATAAAGTCTCTGCATGTATTGTAATATAAAATAAATGAGAGAGCATGAAAAAGTGTGGTAACCCATTAATAAAGGTATAATAGGTTTGGAATAAAGGTATTCTGCATCCACCAAAATATGAAATGAATGAGAGAGCCACTACAAAAATGTGTAAGGTAATTAATAAAGGTATGATTCCTGGACTATGTCCGTGTCACTTTCTTTGATATTTTGTTGTACCCTTGCATTATGGAAATAGTACAGTTGTATTAAGTGCTGTCTTTCCACACTTGTGTAGGTCCATATAAAGTGGATGAAGGGAATGCCAGTAGCTCTTAAGCATATATACAGTCCTCAACTGCTGGCTCATGGCTAGCATGTACAGGTTAAACTGGCACATGAGTAGCTTGTGATTGTGTTCCCCACAAATGTCGGTGTGCTGCTAGAAATGTAGGGGTCTGTTTAAATGTAGCTGATAATGTTACCTGAAGACAGTCAGATATGTAGATATATGAATATAAATGAAATATATAAATACGTAGCAGTAACATCTGCATCTTGAACAGTTTGTATGTCAGATACAGGTCAGGTATACAAACAACTATCAAAACCCATTTCACAATTTAATGGACACTGCCTAGTGTAATAATACATGTAGGGGATATATACCTGCAGTCAGTAGGAATGTAGAGTAAAGTTATAAGTATATATAAGTTGTTAATGGAGTGATCCTTTTACACCCTACTTTATGGTCATAAATAATGGCATTCCACACCTAAATGGATATGTGTAATCTGACAAATTTTGTTGGAACACATGTCCTATTGGTTTATAAATATCTTCATGTACTTTGATGCATGTGCCCTGTTCACATACCACAATCTTGGTGGCCTGTTGCCACCAATCAACCCTGCATGCTGTTGGAATGTCCACTGTTGTTCTAAATATGCATGTGTTATGCTTGCTGTTCAACTGTTGGAATTCTTGTGTGTTGGGTTAATGGGAATACTACTGCATGCTGTTACAACTAATTTGGAATGCTGTTGTCTGTTACTAACCCATATTGTCATTAAATCCTGCTAAACATAAAATGTATGGGAAGGCCAGTCCCAGGGGACTCTCCTCTCCCACCTCAGCTGGTGATGGCACCTGGCACCAGCTTGTCCAATGCCCAGCCCGGCACCTCCTCCTCCAGTGGCCCTGTGCCACCTTCAGGTGGAAGCGTTGCAGGGGATGGGGCTTATCCCCCCGTGCAAGTGTGGCCGGAGGAGGGCTGCCTATCACCCTCCAAATGGTCTGGGCTGTGGTGCGTAGGGAGATCGAGCGTACAGTCACTGATCCTCTACGCCAGCTCGAGGCAAGAGTGGCACGACTCACGGGTGAGCCTGCCCCTCCTATGCAGCCCCCAGCACAGCCACCCTCCAGGCTGTGAAGGTGCAGTGGTGACTGCCGATGGGTGGGGATGTCATTTCCACTGTTGCCATCTGCGGGCTCATGGGCTTGCGATTTCCAAACACCCTTCCCCATCAATGGTGTTCACCCACCCTATGTGTCATATTCCACCCCTGTATGTGTCTTGCTTGTCTTGTCTGTTTACCTCCCCAACCTACCTCCCCAAATATACCTATTTCCCCTACCCCACATACCACTCTCACCTGAAAAAAAAATGGGCAATCTGCTCCCACAAAAAAATAACGCCCCAATCATAGCTGCCCATTTTGCCCACATGTCTGCTGGACACATAAACTGAAATCTAATTGGCAGTACAACATACTTTGTTGTCCTCACCCCTCTCTCAGGGGTGGAAGATTTCAAAATTCCATCCAAATTATTAGTATATGCACAGCTGTTGCTGTTAATGAAATGGGCAGCTATGGACCTTCCCTACCCCCGTCCTGCACATCCCGAGCTGTTTTCCCTACTGTCTTTCCCTCTTTGTGCCCCTTTTTCACCACTTTCCTATCTCCCCATTTTCTTTTCTTTCAAAGAAATGAGCACAGGGGTTAGCGGGAATAAGCACTTTTAAGCAGTAGTTAGCAGGTTTGCACGAGTGCGCGCTTGTGTGCGCTTAGCTAGGTATTGCTAAGCATCATGCAAACTCGCGCAAACCCGCTTACAACTGCTTAAAAGTGCCTTAGTCATTCTGCATGGCAGGGCCCTTGTCTTGCTGAGCAGCAAAATAAAACACCTATGTCAGTCTCGAACCCCGGACCTTGGACACATTAGACTGCATGAAGTACCACTAAGTCACTGTAGGCATACAACAAGTTGGTGCTGTTAGAAATATATCATGCATTACAATGAGTGAATGTAAAGGGAAAATAGGAATGCCATAACACAAATCTTGTTCTGTGGATCTTTACCAGCAGTTGCTGTGGAATTGCATGGCATGACTGTGAAAAGAGAACCAGACATTCTAGCAGGAAATAATGTCACAATATCAAAGATTCCCACACCTCCAGGTTGGTGGCAAAGCATGAAGCATCAGAGACTATCCATGTGCAACTAACAGTGGGTAAAACTGCCTTCCAGTCTATAGCCTGGTACAGACCACCCTCCCAAACCGAGGAACCCCACTTGGCCTTCCTGAGAACACTGGAAAATATGAAGGTCTCTCCAAACACCGTTATATTGGGCGACTTCAACTACCCAAACATAGACTGGGAGCATTACTCTAGCTCCAACACCCTAGCCCAAAGATTCCTAGAATTTATAAACTCAAATGCTATGGAACAACTTGTTAGCACTCCCACAAGAGGGGAAAACATACTGGACCTGATCATCACCAACATGGGGACTCTATGCTCCAGACCAGAAGTGCATCCCTAACTGGTAAGATCAGACCATAAACTAATCTCACTGGATATTCATATCCTGACCCCACCCCCTGCCCAAAAAAACACTGTGAAAAACTTCTCTAAAGCAAATTTCACACTCCTCAAAACCGAGGTGAAATCCTTCAAAGCCTCCGGGCCTGTAGAAAATAAGGCCCAGACCGCAGAATCCTTTATAATCGCATTCTATGAAAACCTTCAGGAATGCATGGATCATGTGACCCCAAATAAAACCAAGACCCAATCCTCCAAAGGCAGACGTCCTGTCTGGTGGACCCCAGCCATAAACAAACTATACAATAGAAGGAGGAAGCTACTAAATGATAGAGCAAAATCCCAAAAAGGGAAGGCATCACTGATCAGTATTAGCAAAAAACTACGGGCACTCATAAAATTGTCTAAGGCCAGCTTCGAGAGAAAAATTGCACAGGACACTAAGGATAATCACAAGGCTTTCTTTAGTTATGTTGGAACCTGGGTGGTAATTCGCAGATATGCTCAGAATTAGTCCAAAATGACAAAAAATACACTGAACCCACAGACATTGCCAACATCCTAGCTGACAGGTTCAACGCAAACTTCTCCCCCCTCCCCACCAAAAGGGCAAATATCTATCCCAGCAGAGTGCTGCCTCCCCCTGACATCTCAGATGCTCAGGTAAGAGCCACCCTCTCCAAAGCAAAAAAAACACAGCATCAATGGGACCAGACGGTGTCCCGGGCTGTGTCCTACATGAACTCCAAGAAGAGCTAAACCCAAACATAAAACTACTGTTCAATCTCAGCCTTGCTACAGGATATGTGCCCAAAGAGTGGTGTACAGCAACAGTGGTCCCTCTCCATAAAGGTGGTGCCTCAACAGATCCTGGAAACTATCGTCCCATAAGCCTGACTAGCTTGGTCTGCAAAGCTATGGAAAGGATCATCATGGACCTCATAAATAAAGATATTGGGGACCTACACACACTGGATCCTACCCAGTTCGGCTTTGTTAAGGGCAGATCCTGCCTCTTAAACCTGGTTGATTTCTTTGAAACAGTCACCAAGGCCATTGACGTGGGGAAGGTGGTCCACACAGCCTACCTGGACCTCGCAAAAGCCTTCGATACAATACCCCACTCGGGCATTATAGATAAGCTCACCAGCTTAAATATAAATCCCTATGTCACTAGATGGATTGAAAACTGGCTCAAGGACAGAATCCACATGGTTAGAATTGCTGGAGCGATGTCAAACTCCAAACCAGTTACAAGTGATGTCCCACAAGGCTCAGTCCTGGGACCTCTCTTGTTCGGTATATATTTCTCGGAGGTACAGGCCAACATGGAAGGACTGTGGCTGACCAAGTTCGCAGATGACTGCAAACTGGGCGCCATAATCGACTCTCCAGCCGACACAAGCATCCTCCAAAAGGGCCTCATAGAAACAGACAACTGGTGCCAGAGCCATGGCCTCAAGCTAAATGCAAAAAAGTGTATAGTCATCCCCTTTGGCAAAAACAAAGTGCCCACAAATTACCACATAGGTGGTAATCCATTAAGTACAGAAGAAGTAATTAGGGACCTGGGGACCCAAGTTGATAGCAATCTCTCATTTGACAACCACATGGCCAAAGTGGTTAGAAAAACATTTTATATAGCCCACCTAATCATGAAGGGATTCACATCTAGCCCAGGGGAGGTCATTGTGCCTCTTTACTCATCCCTCATCAAGCCCATAATTGAGTACAATGTCCCTTTTGGGATGTACCTTACCAGACAACTGCAGCAACTGGAAAGACCTCAAAAGTACCTCACCAAGAGGATCAAAGGGCTCAAACAGATGCTATATGCTGCCTGGTTAAAGAAACTCCAGCTCTTCTCAGTGGCATACCGCCTGTTCCGAGGCGATCTGTGCCTGACGTATAAAGCTATGTCCAACCCGGAATTAATGGACATGCTGCACCTCAGAAAATCCAAATCCCATCGAGCTACGTGCTCGAGAGACTTGAACCTCAGCACTGAAATAAATAGGACATGCTGGAGGGACAGATTCATAACCCAGAGGCTCCCTTCCCTCTGGAATAAAATCCCAGCCCAGATAAGGCAGAGTCCCTCATTGACTCTATTCAAGAGGAAGCTTGATGAGTGGATGGGAGATCGTAGGTTTACCCCGGGTATCACTTCTGTGTCACTGTTAGACAGAGGCACAGTATACTAACCTCGAAAAAGGGCATATCAAAATAAATTTAAAATGTGTTGCGAAAGCCAAACACATTCTGGCTAGGCTTATAAATGCCCTAGGGCAGATAGCCTAGTATGAACCTATGATCCTATGAACCTAATAGCACTTTACAAATCCCACACAGTATTAGAGCAGGATAAACACTGGCATATTTGAATAGGGCAGAGGCCATGCTTCCTAACTGTGACTGCTTGTCAGGGATGTCCCTGATTTGTAAACAAATGTTAGCTGTGTCCCCCTGAATCCCTCTGAAAAGTACTGATGTTAGGCAGAAAAGTGAAGAATTACGCTTAATGAATTATGTCAATAATTAAGAGTAGACACTGCTTGCACGTCAGAAAATGTGTATTAATTCATATGCTCTGATTCTCTCACAGTCTCAACGTAATGTCTGTAATATATTACAGGTGTACCTCACTTATATGTACCTTTCCCTGAGGCTGTTCAAACATATACCTGAGTGTATCAGAGGCCTGGCAGAGGCAGAAACACACAGGCATATCAGCTTTTCTGCTGTTACACACTCTGCAAATAGCTTTGGAAGGAGTCCCACAAGCATACCCTTATGTAGGAGTACAACACAGAAATATCAAAGGATGTAGCCATGTTCTGGTAGCAACCAACTGTGACAATGCCATTGTTCCAGTGCTGAAAAGACCGGTGTGGTGCATAGACAAAGAATAATAGCCTAACCTCTGGCTACCATCTGGATATGTCCACAGGTGTGAGCTACGCAGACAGATGACTTGCCTTGATAGACTAACAGGTAGACAGCAACCCTGTATGTTCAGCAAGATAAACATCACACAATAATAAATAATGCTCTCTGTACTTCTGCACCCCTACACAAAAGAACAATATACCTGTGTATTCAGGCTCTACCAAGGATGTAGGTAGGCATACTCAGTACTGAAATATGTCCAGTTGTCTTGAGCAGCCTGTGCTAATGTCAACACAAAAAAAAAAACACAAACCGTTCAGAAGTGAGTAAAGTAATATTTACAGTATAGAGTTCACAAACAGTTCATGTTCCAGAAGAATACATTGCAATAACTACTTTTGTATGGCAGTTAATTTCTAATTAGAAAAGAAAGTACATACTCCCATGTATCTTGTGTTAGCATTTTGAGGGGTGAGTAAAATTCTATATGACAAGTGAGTACTAGAAGCAGCAACATTCAGGTTTGAGTGCAACATGCAAATCACTGGCTACAACCCTAGCTTCAGATATAACAAGTATACCAAACTTCTGACTGACACAACAGTGTCCACAGCAAACAAGCATGGGCCCCACTTTGGAAAGCTGAAAGGGCTACGCCTACCTAACTTAGCATTTTATAGCAGTGGGCTGCTATGACAGTGAGTACTGCAATTACCACACAGCAGGCTGCATGCAATTACTAAATGGTGGGCACCAATTGGTGCAGAGGCCATCACATGCGCATGTGCAGATACCTAGAAAAGCATGTTGTACTTGCTGTCCACACATGCAATAATATCATTGCAGCAACAGAGAGAGAGAGCAAGAGCGAGAGAGATACAGAGACAGAGACACAGACATAGACAAAGAGACAGAAACAGACAGACACAGAAAAAGAAAGAGCAACATCAACAGACAGAAACCCCCCAAAAAATGTATTTCCTTTAAAAACAGACAGAACAAAGAAATACAAAGGAAAGAGATGTAACACATATGTATTTGCTGGCATGTAGTAGATGTTTTGAAGAGCACTCTACATACTGTGAATCATCCATATGTGGCAGCAGTACGTATCTATATGTATCTGGACATGTGCATAGGGCAAGGGTCATACTGCAACTGTTTGTGATGGGTGTAAATATACATATATATATATATATATATATATACATATATATATATATATATATATATATATATATATATATATATATATGTATATATATATATATATATATATATATATATATATATATATATATATATATATATATATATATATATATATATATTGTTGAAGGTTGTTATGTGCATATTTATATGTAGGTTGTAGTGTGTGGCAAAGAAAACAGCATGTGGTGCTGGTATATGACATGTGGTGGTTAAACGCTGTGGGTATGATTTCTCATTTTTGCAGTGTTGCAGCCAGTGAGGCCTGCTAAAGCTACATGGGCTGAGGAAACCTTAAATGCATTCTGCACAACACTGTGCAATATTATTGCATAACTGTATATCTCACAACTGTCGCATAATTGATATTCCCACCATGAAAAGTGGACTGTATATGTGCCTATATGTACATCTATATGTACAGCAATGGATGTTTGGTGACCAAGGCATGGACTAAAGCTCAGTGTTGACGCTGCAGTGCCATCCCTTCTTGCCAAAACACTGTACCCATTAAGTACCACATTGGTTGTAGTCTACCTAACACGGAAGGTGTGATAAGGGAACATGGGACACAGGTGGACAGTAGCCTCCCCTTTGATAATCACAGTGCCACACTAGTCATGTAATCTGTCTACGTGGTACACGTCATCACAAAAGGTGTGTCATCTAGGGAAATAAAGGTCAGTGTTCCCCTCTACTCATCACACTGAAAACCCATTATAGAGTACAATGCCCTATGTGGTATGCACCTCACATGACAACTACAGCAACTGGAAAGGCCACAGACATACCTCACAAAGAGTAATACCGGCCTCAAACAGATGCCCTATGCAGACTGACTCACAAAACCACAGCTAGACTGTGCTGCATACCGCCTACCCAGAAGTGACCTCTGCCTAACGTACAGAGCTATGTCACACTCATAGCTGTTGGACATCCTCCACATAAACATATTACAATCCCTCCGAGATACACGCACTAGGGCCCTAAACCTTGTCAGCTCACTAAACAGCACATGCTGGAGGGATAGATTCCCATCTCAGAGACTTGCCATACTCTGGAACAAACCACCTATCAATAGCAAACAAAGCTCCTCATTAGCAGTTGTCATAAATACTCCTGATGATTGGTTGGGAGATAGGAAATACACCCCGGGAATCACCTCTGTGGCTCTGGTTGACAGGGGCAAATGGAATTAAATTACATGTGTGTCAAAGGCCAGGGTAGCATATGGCTAGGCTGCTGTAGGCCCTAGGACCAATAGCGTATTACCTACCTATGACATGATGGACACACACATGTGCTTAGTGCAATAATTGCTATGTGAGGTTGACTGACTGTGATGGTGAATGTGTTGGTGATTGTGTGGAAGGTCTGTAAAGGTGTGATAGCTTAGTGTGAAATTGTTTCTGTCATGGTAGTTTGTGTCCCATCTGTGATCCCAGCAAAAGATGTGTATGCTATTGCTAGGCAGGAAATGTAGTATGGCATACGGTGTGACATAGTCCCTTGTTGTCAACTGTGGTGTCCCATTGTAGGCTAAAGCAATACATGTATGCTTAGTGAGTGGTACTGTTGGTGAATCCAACTCCCATATTGTGAACACTGTTTTGTGTGTTCCCTGTAGTCCTCACAGATTACATACCTCAGGCATAAGGTTTTGTAAGTAGTGACACACAATACTGTATGGTACACAGGTAAATCTCATCTGGGTTGGCATACATGTGTGTGTTGTATGTATGTCTAATGTGTGTGTAATTATGCCTGTACTATGCCCTCAGTCATATGTGTGTTACAGGGTATACGTGTGTATCTAGCAAAATGTATAGTCTAGTACAGCAGTATGCCACCTATATTAACAATTGTGCACATATGTTAGGCAGGAGTTTGGCATCAATGACTAGGGTGGTATACTGGTAATACTGTAACTGTACTTTACATTCATTGCAATGGATGACATCTTTCTTTGTGCATTAGCTTGATATATACCTCCTGTGGCTAGGTGGTGTATTGTGTCACATACAGTGTGCCATGTACTGGTGTATAGTCTTACATACTGGCTTTTCTTTGCTGCTGTGCAGAACATGGTTTGACATATAGAGAGTGCCAGGCACTGTCAGCTAGTTGTGGCCTGAACACTAATATGTGTTATTGAATGTGTGTATCCTCTGACAGCCAATCGGATGCTATCTATGGCAGTTAATTGATATCTGTACTTTAGAATGTTAAGTGTGCCACATGACTTGCTCACACATATTGTTTAATTGTCTTCCAGGGGCATGGCCCACCAACGCTACCCATGTCATACAGCTGCAGAGGAACAGGAAATACACAGCAGCCTGGTGCAGCACTACATTCTGCTGTTCTCTATAACCAGCCAGTACCAGCATGAGCGGACTGCACTGTGGCAAGATCTTGTTCATCGGGTAAATAACATAGGCATGCATAACCTGACATATGAGCAGGTACACCATCACTGCAGTGATTTAATTAGACATCTGATATCCATAGACAACAGCTTGCCACAGGTGGTGGAGTGGCCATTCATCCCCCCCTCACCAGAGTGGAGGAGCTGCTCATAAGTGTGGTAGCTCCTGGCCAACAACAGGAACAGCAGCATACATGTGTCATCATGGAGTCCAGAGCCACCCAGCATGTTGACATGGAGCATGCAGGTAACATGCCCTATCTGTAGACTACTGTTACCTGTAATTGGTAGATTATGCATATGTGAGATGTGTACTGTGTGTTTAGAAGTTGTGCTGCCTAGTGTTGTGCGATACTGATATATGGAATATAATCTGCACGCCTGTGACTGTTGACTGTTGTACTACTGTAGTTTAGCAAACTCACAGTAGCAATGCCACAGTTGTGGCTAATGACAAACTGTCTCATATTCTTGTAGGTCCCTCTGGTGTGACAGCAAGGCAGCCGCTCGATGCTGGTGAGTGTGTTATAAATGTAATATTGCTAATGAAATGTGCATGTCATAGGTGAGGTGTAGGCCATGCACACGTAACACACCTATGCATAATGCATGCTGTGCATGTTTGCTGTGAGACTATGCACATCTCAGTAATATCAGTAGCTGCCTCAATCACATGCAATACACAGAGCATCACACACAATTGTGGCAACACCGTACTGGACATTGGATAGGCATAGTTGATACACATGTACACAACTTTGTCATACGCAGTACACCTTAACATGCTACACATGGTGTATCCAGACACCCGTATCACACATGTCATCCACTCAGCACACATAATATACCTGAGGGGTAGAGGCCTATCATGGGGCTGTGTGACACTCTTCAACACATAACACATTCATGTTAGGCAATGCTCCCTATTGGGCACCTTACAAACCCATGTAATAAGTGGCTGTATAATTGTGAATGTAGCCACGGTACTGCAGTTCAGGTACAGCATGCTAGGTGGCGGTCTGGCACACATTAGTAGCCTTGAGTGACCACATGATGCATGATGATGATGGCTCATGGTACTACACCCTATCCAGTTACAGTGACCACAGTACTACACATAGCAGTCATTGCTATGCACCTCAATGTTGTGTGTGTGCAAACATAGTTTCATAGTTTCTTAGTATAGTACTAGGCTATCTGCCCTAGGGCATTTATAAACCTAGCCAAAGTTTATGTGGCTTTTGCCACCCCATGTAATGATACAAAAGTGTACAATTTAAATTAAATTTAGTTTACTGTGCCTCTATCTAGCAATGACACAGAGATGACCCCCGGGGTAAACCTACGATCACCCATCCATTCATCCAGATTTCTCTTGAAGAGAGTCAGTGAGGGGCTCTGCCTAACATGGACAGGTATCCTGTTCCAGAGTGTGGGAAGCCTCTGGGTTATGAATCTGTCCCTCCAGCATGTCCTATTCATATTTGTGCTGAGGTTTAGATCTTTAGCTCTCGCGGCTCTGATGGATTTGGATTTTTTTGAGGTGGAGCATGTTCATTAATTCTGAATTGGATATGGCCTTGTACGTAAGGCACAGATCACCTCTGAGCAGGCGATATGCTACTGAATAGAGCTGGAGCTTTTTCAGTCTGGCAGCATATGACATATGCTGGAGACCCTTGATCCTCTTGGTAAGGTACTTTTGGGGTCTCTCCAGCTGCTGCAGGTGCCGGGTGAGGTACATACCAAATGGGGCATTGTACTCAATCATAGGCCTGATAAGGGAGGAATATAAGGGTACAATGTCATCCTTTGATCTGGATGTGAATCCCTTCATGATAAGGTGGGCAAGGTAGAATGTCTTTCTAACCACTTTGGCGACATGGGTGTCAAATGAGAGGTCACTGTCAACTTGGGTCCCCAGGTCTCTGATTACTTTTTCCGTACTTAATGGATTACCACCTATGTGGTAATTTGTGGGAACTTTGATTTTCCAAAGGGGATGACTATACATTGTTTGGCATTTAGTTTAAGGCCATGACTCTGGCACCAGTCATTTGTTTCTGTGAGGCCCTTCTGGAGGATGCATGTGTCAGCTGGTGTGTCGACTATGGCGCCTAGTTTGCAGTCACCTGCAAACTTTGTCAGCCACAACCCCCCCTATGTTTGCCTGCACATCTGAGAAATAAATGCCGAATTAAGAGGGGTCCCAAGACAGAGCCCTGTGGGACTCCACTTGTGACTGGCTTAGAGTCTGACATAGCTCCAGCTATTCTGACTTTGTGGGTTCTGTCCTTTAGCCAGTTTGCAACCCATCTTGTGACAAACGGGTTTACATTTAAGCTGTTGAGCTTGTCTATTATGCCTGAGTGGGGTATTGTGTCGAAGGCTTTTGCCAGATCCAGGTAGGCTGTATGAACTGCTTTGCATTCATCGATGGCTCTAGTGACTGTTTCAAAAAAGTCCACCAGGTTTAAAAGACAGGATCTGCCTTTTACAAAGCCGAACTGGGTAGGGTCAATTGTCTGTAGGTCCCCGATGTCTTTGTTTATGAGTTCCATAATGATCCTTTCCATAGCTTTGCAGACCAGGCTGGTCAAGCTTATGGGGCGGTAGTTTCCAGGATCTGTAGAGGTGCCACCTTTGTGGAGTGGGACCACTGTAGCTGTACGCCAGTGTTCAGGGATGTATCCTGTAGCAAGGCTAAGATTAAACAGCATTTTTATGTGCGGGTTTAGCTCCTCTAGGAGTTCACGTAGCATGCAACCTGGGACACCGTCAGGTCCCATGGATGCTGTATTTTTAGCTTTGCTGAGGGCAGCTCTCACCTGGACATCTGAGATTTCAGGGAGGTTGCATTCAGCTGAGGTATTTATTTCTTTGGGGGAGAGGGAGGGGAGAAATTTGCACTGAACCTGTCTGCCAGTATGTTGGCAATATCTGTGGGTTCAGTGAATTTTTTGCCATTATGGACTAACTCTGCGCATATCTGAGGGTTTCCGCCCAGGTTTCTAACATAACTGAAGAAGGCCTTGTGATTATCTTTAGTGTCCTTAGCGATTTTTCTCTCGAAGTTAGCCATTGATGATTTTATTAGCAAACATAGTTTTTTGCTAGTGCTGATCAGGGATGCCTTCCCTTTATGGGATTTTGCTCTGTCTTGCAGTAGCTTCCTTCTCTTGTTATAAAGTTTGTTTATTTATGGCTGGGGTGCACCAGATAGGATGCCTGCCTTTGGTGGAATGGGTCTTGGTTTTATTTGGGATTGCATGATCCATGCATTCTTGAAGATGCCCGTAGAAAGCATTTGTGAAGGATTCAGCAGTGTGGGATGTGGTTTCCACTGGCCCAGGGGGCTTGAAGGATACCATTTCAGTCCTAAGGAGTGTAAAGTCGGCTTTTGAGAAGTTTCTCACTGTGGTCTTTTGTGCTGGGGGTGGAGGTGGGATATGAATATCTAGGGTTATTAGTTTATGGTCTGATCTCACTAGTGAGGGGTATACTTCCGTTGTTGAGCATTTTGTCCCCATGTTTGTGATGATCAGGTCAAGTATATTATTTCTCCTTATGGAGGAGGTGACTAGTTGTTCCATCGCATTTGAGTTGATGAATTCCAGGAACCTTTGGGCTAGGGTGTTGGGGCTTGAGTAATGCACCCAGTCTATGTTTGGGTAGTTGAAGTCTCTCAATATGATGGTATTTGGTGGGACATTCATATCCTCCAGTGTCTTCAGGAAGGCTGAATGGAGTTCATGAGATTTCGAGGGTGGTCCGCAGCATAATACAAGTTGTATAGCAGTTTTGCCTACGGTTAGTTGCACATGGATGGTCTCTGATGCTTCGTGCATTGCCACTAACCTGGAGGTGTGGGTGTCTTTAATGAATATGAACACTCCCCCTCCTTTTGTGGTTCGGCCCAGGCTTTGAGGCCGAAATGCATGATACGAGGTATAACCTGGTAGGGCTGGGGTGCTCTCATGAGCCTTGAACCAGGTTTCAGTTACTGCACATACATCGATGCTCTCCATACTGAGGAGTGCTTCGAGAGCCTGCATCTTGAGATTTAGACTTCTGGCGTTGAGCAGCATTACCCTTAGTTTTTTTCCTTTATTGTTTTCTAAGGTGGTGGGTTTGTCTTTTGAGCCTTGCCTAAAAAAGGCACTATGGGGGTGGCAAGAGCCTTAGCCAATATCTGGAAGCCCAGTGGTGACAGGTGCAAGCCGTCCCTTGTGAAGCAGCATGGCTTGTCCAGCATGTCATCCCAAGCAGACAGACATTGGATCCCCTTAGAATGACACCAGTAATTGAGCCAATTATTAAAGCTGATCATCTTGTCTTTGTATTGTGGCATCATTCTTGGTGAGGGCAAGTATCTGCTCAGGGTCAGGGTAATACCGGCCTGGGCTACATAATCAGAGAGCTCCTCTATGTCTCTTGTCATGTAGTCCAAGGAGGTATGTCTCAGGTCATTCACACCGGCATGGACAATGACGGAGTCATATTTGTACTTGCTTTGGAGTGACCTGAGTGCTTGTGTTATGTGGTGGATCCTAGCTCCCAACAGACAGCTCACTGTTACCCTCTTTTTGTTAAGCCTGGTAAGCGGGATGTCAGTGTGTCTGACTATAGAGTCACCTATTACTAGTGTATCAGGCATGGTGTTTCGCCTTAAGGGCTGTGATTGTTTGGCACACTGACTTTGTGTACTATGTGTTGCATGTGCAGAGTTTTGAGGTGGTGTTTTCTTGGATGTCTGCTTTGGGAGCCTCTGTTGTTTCTATAAGTTTTTTATTAGAGCCTCTGAGTATGTCTTTGCGTTATTATGTGTTTGGTTTGCAGTTGTGGTTGGTTTATGTGAGACTGGGTTTGTTGTGTGTGTGTGTGGTTACCTTCTCCTCCTGTCTGGTCTTGCTAGTCCTGTGTTGAGAGAGTTCAGCCTGCAGTTTGGCTATATAGTTGCATCTCTCACATGTGTTTGTGTTTGCTGGGAGGAGGAGAGGGTTGTCTGTGTACATGAGACAATTGTAACATTGTCTCAGGATTCCCAGATTAACCAGCTGAACTGGAGAGGACGTCAGGAATATACCACTTGACATGCCAGAATAGTATAAGGGGGTGATGTGTAACTGGGTCAGAGAGAGGACTTTGAAGGGAAATGGGTATTAGCATGGGTTGTAGGTGGATGTAGTGCTTATGTTAGTTTAAGGGTGCTTCACTTAAAAGAAAGGTTTTAGGAGCAAGTGCTAGGCTTATGATAAAGCGAATAGTCTGATTTGTTGAAAGTAGAGCTTTCTTAAGGTAAAAATTGAAGTGCAGACTTGGCGGAGCCAGGAATAGTTTAAGCCTGTTTAACCGGTGCTGCGCTATGCGCACAATCGCGCAAAGCCATGCAAACATGGATTTATAGATTTATAGATTCATAGATTAGTACTAGGCTAACTGCCTTTGTGAGCCATTTTAAGCCTAGCCAATTATCCCTTTTGAGACTCAAACCCTGCACCTTGTGTTTGTAAGGCAAACACCTCAACCATTAGGCCACCCTCCCAACCAGGAAACTTCAAAAGAGCTGGAAATGGTCCAAAACTACCAATTACTACAAGCTCTTGTGCTATGCACCTATACACAATATGCATAGCAATGAACCTTTGTACAAAGTGACACATATATGTCTTGTAATGCTATTGAGTGTATAGGTCATATGACACACATTGGGTATGTGTGATGTTCAATGTTGCAGTCATGTTGTAGCATGCCATGTCATGGCTGGCACTGGCATGTCCACAATATGTCCTACACTCACCATAACCACTGTACAATGGTCATGTTGAGCAATGGTATTCCATCACGTATACATGCACCACTCATCCTGTGTGTATACATAGCATGCATGTGCTAAACCTGTGACCACAATTATCTGATACAGACACAGACACTATAATCAGAAACGGATATCTATGTGACACACAGATACACATCCAGCCATGGTATTTATACCTGTGAGTGATGGTGCACAGGACATTGCAGACCTTTTAATACTTGCACAGCAATGTTGTGTCCATGAACACATTGCGTTCCAGGGTGAGGCCAATAACTGAACAACAACACACATGCATCAAAGCCATGTATACTGTTAATAACCAGGGCTGTCTACACTCGCACTGCATGGTCTTGAGCAACAAATATTCTGAATGCTGACACGTGTGATATGACTGTTTGCCTTGTGATACTGTAACCCACCTTAAACCACTATTGAGTATGTTTTGGATTGCTGGTGGTGTGTGTGGGTATCTTCTGTAGTGAGGAGTGTATTTGTGTGCATGTGTGCATGTGTTCATGTGTGCATGTGTTCTTGTGTTCATGTGTGCATGTGCTCATGCGTGCATGTGTTCATATGTTCATGTGTTCATGTGTGCATGTGTTCATGCATGCATGTGTTCATGTGTTCATGTGTGCATGTGTGCATGTGTTCATGTGTGCATGTGTGCATGTATGCATGTGTGCATGTGTGCATGTGTGCATGTGTGCCGACATCATGTACAGGTCGTAAAGTGTGTTCCCTGTCTTCCTCCCACAGGTGCTGTGTTAGGGCTGGTTCACTGCAGAAGGGAAACTGATGTCACTGAGCCACATAGTGATAATGAAGATAGGTGTGTGGAGGCACAGCCATGTTTGCCAGAGTCTGTCATTGAGCCAACAATCGACAGTATGCAGCTGTCCACCCCATCCATGCATGCAGTCATACTGCCAATACATTTATCACCAATGCCCATAGATGAGGGACAGCGTACAGTTGGCATTGGCCAGGACAGTGTGGTATCCATGGCACATGCATCCCAACACAGCAGCCATACCCAGATGTCTGGAAGCGTACCACATAGGCAGATGTCCAGGGGTTCTCGGAGCACTGCTGCTCATCATGCCACTGGCAGACGTGCCACAGGTCTGACAATGTCCTGCATGTTCCAGGCTGTCATGGAGGCCCATGCAATTATGGAACGGTACACCAGACAGGGACTAAGGGCAAAGAGGGCACATAACACCACCATCATTGACAGTATCTGTGATCTAGCAGTTGCAATCCATCATTACACCAAGGTCACTGATAGACAATGGGGAGAGACATTAGATATCCTCTGCAATGTCATGTCCATGTGTCAGAACAGTGCGGGACGGTTGAGATGTCGATTTGGACGTATGCCAGCAACATCAGCAGCTGGCAGTCACTGCGGATGTCCCTCAAGCCACAGCCACTCCCGCAGTGCAAGTACCAGCCTCAGCAATGTTGGGGGTGAGCTGTGCATAGAACGTCCTAGAAGACCACGTGCATGTGGCTCTGGACAGTCCCAGCAGGGACCTGTGTCCAGTGTACATCCATCCACCTCTGGGGATAGTACCCAATCTGGATTAGTACCTAATAGTGTCAGTAGCACCCCTGCCAGGCACAGGTACTGTATCCGTGGCCAGAGATGGTGATCTGTAAAGCCTCGCAGGTACAGTCTGTGGCTGTCCCAGAAATACCCATATATGGCAGCCACATGGTGGAACTGTGTGCATGCAGACACACACACACATACTCCAGACACCTAGGGCTAACACATACACACACATTACAACAACATTGGCCCATTCCAGTATTCTTGCCCCTCACACACACACACACACACACACACACACACACACACACACACACACACACACACACACACACACACATACATGTCAAGTGGATGGCTCACTGTAGGCCTCTGGCAAACCAACAACACACCCTGTGCATATGATGAAACCTGTGCTGCCTCCTGTCATCTGTATCATCGATGCAAGAACAGGCTACCATGGTGCTGATGCACAGGGTGTCTATATAGCAGTATAGCAATGTTAGCATGTTGTCAGCAGTAGAGTGTAATGATATGCTTGAAGGTGTAGCTGAGCAGGCATGATGGATTAAAGCTATGATTGTCATTGTTGTGTTGTTTACACCAGTGTTAGTTCCAATTGTGTATTGTCTTGCCACGTGCCACTTGGCTGATGTGTGCAGTATTGGCAGCATGTGTTAGAGAGTGGGCAGTATGTGTGGGATGTGTGTAGCACAGGTTTGCAGGTGCACATGTTATTCTAAAAGTGTATTAGTTCTGGTTTAAGCACCTGGGCTTCAGGCCAGTTATTTTACATTAAGAAGGTTCATGGTCTGCACTCTTGTGGGAGAAGAGGCTGGACTCTGCCCTTCTGAGCTGGGAATTTCTGGTTAAAGGCTTATAGTGCCTGCATATTTGAACTATTTCTTACTGTAATTGGTACACCTTGTTTGCTGTAGCATAGACTAGATCCAGGCCTGCTAAATCTAGTTTTGTTTGTATGCTTGTTATTTCCCTGAAAAGCTAATTCCACCTAAAACATGGCTTTTCAGTGCTTCTGTGGATCCCTAGTGATATCTGCATTGCTTACTGTACTTATTTCTTGTTTCACTTGAAAGAAAGCTACTGTTTGTCAGTTTTGCATTTGTTACCTGGCACTTGCTCACTAAAGCAATTATATAAGTCAGCACTAAAAAAATTAAAAGCACTACACCCTCACAAACTCCCCCTGGAGTACCTTGCTCCCCATTGGCCATTTTTTTCAATTATAAAGAAATTCCCAATACTATTCTAGCATGTCCAAAGGTCAGTTGTCAATCTCCTCTCCAGTCCAGCTGGTGAATCTGGGAATCTTGAGGCAATGTTACAACTGCCTCATGTACACAGACAACCCTCTCCTCCTCCCAACAAATTTCAACACATATGAGAGATGCAACCATATAGCCAAACTGGAGGCTAAGCTCTCTCAACTCAGTACTGGATTAACCAGTCAGGAGGAGAAGGAAACCACACTCACTAAATTTCCAGACTCACATAGACCTACCACGATAGCAAACCAAACACATAAACACACAAAAACATACTTGGAGGCTCTAAATAAAAATCTGCCTAAGCAGCAGACACCTCCAAAGCAGACACCCAAGCAACCGCTACCCAAAACAAAACACGTGCAACACATAGCTCACAAAGCCAGTGTGCCAAACAGTCACAGCCCTTAAGGCTAAACAACACACCTGATACACTTGTAATAGGTAACTCTATCATCAGGCACACTGATGTCCCACTCACCAGGCTGAACAAGGAGAAGGTCACGGTGAGCTGCCTGTCGGGCGCTAGGATCCGCCACATAACACAAGTACTCAGGTCACTCCAGGGCAAGTACAAATATGACTCAGTCATTGTTCATGCTGATGTGAATGACCTGAGACGTACCTCCCTGGACTACATGAAAAGAGACATAGAGGAGCTCTCTGAGCATGTAGCCCAGGCCGGCATGACCCTGACCTTGAGTAGCATCTTACCCTCACCAAGAATGATGCCACAGTATGAAGACAAGATGATCAATTTCAACAACTGGCTTAAGTATTGGTGTCATTCAAAGGGGATCCAATGCCTGTCAGCCTGGGATGCCATGCTCGACAAGCAACGATGCTTCGCTAGGGATGGCTTGCACCTGCCACCCCTTGGCTTTTGGATATTGGCAAAGGCTCTTGCTACCCTCATAGTGCCTTTTTTAGGCAAGGCTCAAAAGACAAACCCACCTCCATAGGTATCACAAGGGATAAGAAACTAAGAGTAATGCTACTAAATGCCAGAAGTCTAAACCTCAAGATGCACACACTCAAAACTCTCCTTAGCATGGAGAACATTGATATCTGTGCAGTAACAGAAACCTGGTTCAAGGCTCTCGAGAGCACCCCAGCACTACCAGGTTATACCTCATACCATGCTTTTCGGCCTCAAAACTTGGACCGAACCACAAAAGGAGGGGGAGTATCAATATTCGTCAAAGTTACCTACACCTCCAGGTTGGTGGCACAGCACGAAGCATCAGAGACTATCCATGTGCAACTAACAGTGGGTAAAACTGCCTTCCAGTTTATAGCCTGTTACAGACCACCCTCCCAAACCCAGGAACCCCACTTGGCCTTCCTGACAACACTGGAAAATATGACGGTCTCTCCAAACACCATTATATTGGGTGACTTCAACTACCCAACCATAGACTGGGAGCATTACTCTAGCTCCAACACCCTAGCCCAAAGGTTCCTAGAATTTATAAACTCAAATGCTATGGAACAACTTGTTACCACTCCCACAAGAGGGGAAAACATACTGGACCTGATCATCACCAACATGGGGACTCTATGCTCCAGACCAGAAGTGTATCCCTCACTGGTAAGATCAGACCATAAACTAATCTCAATAGATATTCACATCCTGACCCCACCCCATGCCCAGAAAACCACAGTGAAAAACTTCTCTAAAGCAAATTTCACACTCCTCAAAACCGAGGTGGAATCCTTCAAGGCCCCCGGGCCTGTGGATAATACGGCCCAGACCGCAAAATCCTTTATAAACACATTCTATGAACACTTTCAGGAATGCATGGATCATGCAATCCCAAATAAAACCAAGACCCAATCTTCCAAAGGCAGACATCCTGTCTGGTGGACCCAGCCATAAACAAACTATACAATAGAAGGAGGAAGCTACTACATGATAGAGCAAAATCCCAAAAAAGGGAAGGCATCTCTGATCAGTATTAGCAAAAAACTACGGGCACTCATAAAATCGTCTAAGGCCAGCTTCGAGAGAAAAATTGCACAGGACACTAAGGATAATCACAAGGCTTTCTTTAGTTATGTTAGGAACCTGGGTGGGAATTCCCAGATATGCTCAGAATTAGTCCAAAATAACAAAAAATACACCAAACCCACAGACATTGCCAACATCCTAGCTGACAGGTTCAGCGCACCCCCCCCCCCACCAAAAGGGCTAATATCTATCCTAGCAGAGTGCTGCCCCCCTGACATCTCAGATGCTCAGGTAAGAGCAGCCCTCTCCAAAGCAAGAAACACAGCATCAATGGGACAAGACAGTGTCCCGGGCTGCATCCTACATTAACTGCAAGAAGAGCTAAACCCAAACCTAAAACTGCTGTTCAGTCTCAGCCTTACTACAGGATATGTACCAAAAAAGTGGCGTACAGCAACAGTGGTCCCTCTCCACAAAGGTGGTGCCTCAACGGATCCTGGAAACTATCGCCCCATAAGTCTCACTAGCTTGGTCTGCAAAGCTATGGAAAGGATCATCATGGACCTTATAAATAAAGATATTGGGGACCTACAGACACTGGATCCTACCCAGTTTGGCTTTGTTAGGGGCAGATCCTGCCTATTAAACCTGGTCAATTTCTTTGAAACAGTCACCAAGGCCATTGACAAGGGGAAGGTGGTCCACACAGCCTACCTGGACCTCGCAAAAGCCTTCGATACAATACCCCAGTCGGGCATTATAGATAAGGTCACCAGCTTAAATATAAACCCCTATGTCACTAGATGGGTTGCAAACTGGCTCAAGGACAGAACCCACATGATTAGAATAGCTGGAGCCATGTCAGACTCCAAACCAGTTACAAGTGGCGTCCCACAGGGCTCAGTCCTGGGAACTCTCTTGTTCGGTATATATTTCTCGGAGGTACAGGCCAACATGGAAGGACTGTGGCTGACCAAGTTTGCAGATGACTTCAAACTGGGTGCCATAATAGACTCTCCAGCCGACACAAGCATCCTCCAAAAGGGCCTCATAGAAACAGACAACTGGTGCCAGAGCCATGGCCTCAAGCTAAACGCCAACAAGTGTATAGTCATCCCCTTTGGCAAAAACAAAGTGCCCACAAATTACCACATAGGTGGAAATCCATTAAGTACAGAAGACGTAATTAGGGACCTGGGGACCCAAGTTGATAGCAATCTCTCATTTGACAACCACGTGGCCAAAGTGGTTAGAAAAACATTTTATATAGCCCACCTAATCACGAAGGGATTCACATCTAGATCAGGGGAGGTCATCGTGCCTCTTTACTCATCCCTCATCAGGCCTATAATTGAGTATAATGCCCCTATTGGGATGTACCTTACCAGACACCTGCAGCAACTGGAAAGACCCCACAAGTACCTCACCAAGAGGATCAAGGGGCTCAAACAGATGCCGTATGCTGCCCGGTTAAAGAAACTCCAGCTCTACTCAGTGACATACCGCCTGCTCAGAGGCGATCTGTGCCTGACATATAAAGCCATGTCCAACCCAGAATTAATGGACATGCTGCACCTCAGAAAATCCAAATCCCATCGAGCTACGCGCTCAAGGGACTTGAACCTCAGCACTGAAATAAATAGGACATGCTGGAGGGACAGATTCACAACCCAGAGGCTCCCTTCACTCTGGAATAAAATCCCAGTCCAGGTTAGGCAGAGTCCCTCATTGACTCTCTTCAAGAGGAATCTTGATGAGTGGATGGCAGATCATAGGTTTACCCCGGGTATCACTTCTGTGTCACTGTTAGACAGAGGCACAGTATACTAACCTCGAAAAAGGGCATAGCAAAATTAATTTAAAATGGGTGGCAAAAGCCATACACACTCTGGCTAGGCTTCTAAATGCCCTACGGCAGATAGCATAGTATGAACCTATGAACCTGCAGTTGTGAACATAGTGGAGGTGCACTGTCTGCATGTACATGCATAGTGGACACATGGCCAGGGTGACATGCCCTGTATTACACAGTAACACTCCATACTTTCTATTGGTGGCCAGTATGCATTGTACTACACACATTCCGGAACATGACTACACATGTGTACATGACATGGTTTGACACTATGCTGTGGGTGATACTGTTACTATCTGTCATTGTTTTGCATTCTGGTAGTATACATCACTTCCACAGCCTGACCATAACCAGTCGTTAGATGATGTCTTGACAACCGACACACAGAT
Source organism: Protopterus annectens (assembly GCF_019279795.1). Classification (NCBI taxonomy): domain Eukaryota; kingdom Metazoa; phylum Chordata; order Ceratodontiformes; family Protopteridae; genus Protopterus; species Protopterus annectens. The sequence goes on along the minus strand of NC_056731.1, from coordinate 1,308,801,805 downwards.
GTAGGACACACAGCAACATTTGGATCCTTCAGGTACTATACTATGCCAGTAACCACTGGTATTCACCTGCACCCATTACTGACACCACTCCTGTTTGGCATATAGCTCTCTTAGGTACAAGCAATCACAGTAGGGATATGTCCGTCCACGTCTGGTAATGTATACTGTGGCCTATAATGCATTCTCCAGATGACACACACATCCTGCACAAGGGTATCATACAGACAGATGCCTGTTGTCAAACCCATGCTGGAAAGCTATAAGCCAAACTAAGCATAGTCATCCACCTTTATGGAACATATTATCCCCACAGTACCACATAGGTAGTAGCCAACAACATGATGAACAGGTACCGATGTGTACATGCAACCAAGTGTTACATCATCTGTCCTTTGTTAATCACATTTCCAAAGGTATTTTGAGATCCCTCAGTGGATCACATAAGCAATAAGGGGTCTGCATGCATATCCACAAAGGTTGTTCAACACTTGTTATAAATAGCCATCATTGACAGACTTTGCTGCGTTTGAACAGGTCTGACATATACCTTGGCCATAGACCCACACACACATTCCAATAGGAACCGTAATGACTTTGTGTGACACAGATGACCTAGGCCAGGGATCACCACAGTGGCTGGGCTTGTCACAAGCATACAGATGTGACCTAAGGTCTTGGAAGCAGCAGCACAGTCTGGCAAGGATGACAGCTGTGTTCTTGGAGAAAGCAGGGTTCCCACACATGCAACCATTGAGGTAACATGTATGTATATGTATTTGCCACACAGCTAGCTCACATGTGCAATGCATTCTGATATGTCATACAGTAGTAAAAGCAAAACCCAAAACACATTGACTAACAGTGTCACACACATACAGCACACACACTCAACAAGTGCAGGATTCAAACCCTTACTTAACTACTTCATGATACTAGAGGAGTACGCATTAACACAACACACTATATATATATATATATATATATATATATATATATATTACTGGGAGTTCTCTTTTCCACAGGTATATTTGTAGGATGGTGACATCATCAGACTTGACAAAAGGTTAGTTTACCACTTTTGAGGTGTTTCACTACTCTCCTAAAAGGTTGCTCCTTCCCAAGGAGACCACACACAAACACAGTTGTCCAGTGCAGAATTCAAATCCCCTACCTAACTACTACATGATACTAGAGGAGTACGCATTAACACGATGCACTATACACATTATTGGGATTTCTTTTTTCCACAGGTATATTTGTAGGATGGTGACATCATCAGACTTGACAAAGGTTAGTTTACCACTCTTGAGGTCTCTTGCTACTCTCCTAAAAGGTTACTCCTTCCCAAGGAGACCACACACACACACACACACACACACACACACACACACACACACACACACACACACACACATGTCTAGTGCAGGATTCAAACCCCTACTTAACTATTTCCTGATACTACAGGAGTACGAGTTAACACGACACACTATACACATTACTGGAAATTATCCTTTCCATAGGTATATTTGTAGGATGGTGACATCATCAGACTATATGAAGTGGGTTACATTAGGTGACATTAGATGGGCTATATTGAAGGAATGTCTAAACACTCTGGGCATGTGATCATCAAAGGTGAGTTTACTATCTACCTGTGTCCCCAGGGCCATAATGACTTTCTCCATACATGCTGGATTACCACCTATGTGGTAATTTGTGTGCACTTTGTTTTACCCAAAGGAGATGACTATGCATTCTTTGCCATTCCGCTTGAGGGCATTGTTTTGACACCAGGTATCTGTCTATGTAAGACACTTCTGGAGGATGTCTGTGTCAGCTGTACAGTTGATTATGGACCACAGTTACCATTCATCTGCAAACCTGTTCAGTCATACACCTGCCATGCTTCCCTGTACCTCTGAGCAGTATGTACTGAACAGGTGGGGTCCCAGGACCAAGACCTGTGTGATGCCATTTGTGACTGGCTTAGAGTTGGACATGGCAACCACAACTATGAACATGTGTGTTTGATCTGAGAGCCACTTGGCCACCCATCCTATGACATAGCTGTTAATGTTCAAGCTGGTACACTTGTCCATGGTGACAGAGTGGGGAATGGTGTAGTAAGCCCTTAGTGAGGTCCAGGTGGGCTGTGTGGACTACTTTCACCTCCATCTATGTTCAGGGTAACTGTTTTAAATAACTCAACTAGGCTTGGGAGCCAGGCTGTGCCTTTAACAAGGTGATGTTGTGTAGAGTCCAGTGTCTGGAGATCTCTAATGTCTCAGTGTCTGGGTTCCATGACAATTGGCTCAATAGCTCTGTAGACCCGGCTGAGTAGACATATTGGGCAATGGTTTCCAGGTTCTGTTTTGGCACACCCTTTGTGGAGCTGGATAACTGTTAGTGTATGCCATTCTTTGGGTACATAGCCTGTGGTACGGTTGAGTCTGGACAGTGAATGTAGGTGAGTGTGTAGTTCCTTATGGGCCTAGTGTAAGACGTAGCCTGGGACAACATACAGTCACATTGATGCTATGTTCTTAGCTTTGGTGAGCGCTGTCTTTACCTGCATGTCCATGACGTCTGGGTCTCGGCATCCTTCTGTGATGGACACAGGCCCTTTTGGGGGTGATGGGGGGGAATTTACACTGAACTTGTCCCCTGGATGTGGGCAATGAAAGTTGGTTTGGTGTATTTCATTCCTTTTTTCAGTAGCTGACAGTATATTTGGAAGTTGACACCTACATGTCTGGTATAGCAACCAAAGGCTTTGTGGTTGTTATTCTTACATTCCTTGGCTATTTGTCTTTAGAAACCATCCTTGGATTATTTTATGAACGGTCATTGTTTCTTCCTGATAATGATCAGTGATGCCTTTCCTTTAGTGAAGTTGGATCTATCATGTGTTTGTTTCCTCCTTCTGTTGTCTAGCTTATTTATGGATGACATACACCTGCTTGTTGTCCTATTTTTGGATAAGTGCATCTTGGTTTTATTTGTGATGTCTCATTCCATGCATCCCTTTAGATGCTCATAGGATGCACTTGTAAATATTTCTGCAGATTGCATACCATTATCCTATAGCAAGAGGTGTTTGGAAATTTCCACTTTGGTCTTGGGAAGTGTGCAATTTGCTTTTGCAAATGTCTTCACAGTGGTTTCACTGACTGGGTGTGGGTGCGGGATGTGGATGTCCAGTGTGATTACTTCATGATCTGATATTCCCAGCGAGGGGTTTATCTCTGTTGTGGAACACTGGTACCCCATGTTGGTGATGATCATGTCCAGTATGTTGTCACCTGTAGTGGGCTTGCTGACCAGCTGTTCCAGGGTGTTAGAATTTCTTAACTGTAGGACACATTGGGCAAAGGACGTTGTATACGAGTAATTCACACACTCAATGTTTGGGTAATTGCAATCTCCCCATATAATGGTGTTTGATAGGACCTTTATATTTGCCTTGGTTCTCCGGAATACTGAGTGAGGTTCCTGAGACAAGGTACGTGATCTGTAGCAGGCTGCAATCTGATGGGCAGCTTTGCCTAATGTTAGTTGCACTTGCATGGTCTCCAAGGCCTCATGCTGTGCCAGTAACCTGAAGGTGTGGATATCCATAAGGTAAATGGCTACACCTCTTCCTTTTGTATTTCACTCATGGTTTTGGGTCCGAAGGTCAGATTGATTGTGAGTGTTTTACGTGGATCATATCCAGCAGCTCTATGTTTGACATAGCTTTGTATGTTAGGCAGTGAACACCTCTGAGTAGGCGATATGCAAGGGAGTACGGATGGAGCATTTTGCGATGGTATGTGTATGGCATGTATTTCAGGCCACTAATGCTCTTTGTGAGGTATTGCTGCTGGCTTTCCAGTTGTTGTAGTTGTCTTGTGAGGTACATAGTAACAGTGGCGTTGTACTCTTTTATAGTTCTAGTGAGTGGTGAGTAGAGGGGAACACTGTCCTCTTTTATTCTGCATGAGACACATTTTGTGATGAGGTGTGCCACATAAGAGGGTTTCCTGACTACTGTGGAATATGCTTATCACAGTTATATCCACTGTCCACCTGTAACCCAGGGACTCTTGTCACACGGTGTGAGGTATACTACCACCTATGTTGTAATTCTTGGCTACAGAGATTTTAACAAAGGTGATGATAATGCACCTTTTGGCATTGACCTACAGCCCATGGCTTGGACAACAGCCTTCTGTCTCAGTGAGGCCCTTTTGTAGGATTTCCACATCTTTAGTGTTTACAATGATGGCTCCTAGTTTGCAGTCCTCTGTAAACTTCAGTAGCCACAGACCTTCCATGTTAATGTTTACTTCAGGGAAGTAGATACTACACAGCCTGGGAAGTTATCTAGTCCCATGGCTGCTGTGATACTGGCTTCAGAGAGTGTTTTTTTACCTGTGCAGCCATGATGACAGCAACTTTGCAGTCTTCAATTATAGACATGTGCTCTTTCATGGGTGAGAGAGGGGTAAAGTTAACACTGATCCTATCTGCCAGGATGTTGCCAATATCAGTAGGCTCTATACATTTAGTGCCATTGAGCTGTAACTCAGAACAGATCTGAGTGCGACCATGACTTGGAACTGTCTGTTTGGCAGACATCTCATTGTAGATAGTATGCAACAGAGTACAGCTCTGGTTACATTCATTTTTGTTGCATGGGGCAACTATTTGAGGCCAGTAATCCTCTTGTTAAGGTACTTCATTGGTCTTTCTAGCTGCTGAATGTGCCTAGTCAGATTCATCGCAAGTGGGTTGTGGTACACTCTGACAGGTCTGATGATTGCTGAGTAGTGACAACCTTCTTTGACCTACATACACAGACCTTGGAAGTTTGTGTGAACACATAGCAGGATTTTCAGACCACTTTGTCAATGTGTTTCTGGAAGTAGAGATGACTATACACATTTGTCCATAGATCCCTTATTATCACATCCGTATTTAGCCTAAGTGTGTGAGCATGCCCAGTATGACCTTTCAGTATCTTCCTGCCTGACATTTGCTTTGTTTCTTTAAGTGTGTGAGCATGCCCAGTATGACCTTTCAGTATCTTCCTGCCTGACATTTGCTTCGTTTCTTTGTGTGTGAGCATGCCCAGTATGACCTTTCAGTGTAATGCTGAATGAAATCCACTACATTTGTTGGAGTGTGTGAGCACGCACAGTATACACATTTATACTATATGTGTACAGTAAATCAAGGTGTATTTTTACAGCAGGGCTCACCTTTGTGTCATACATCAACAGGGATCATGCTGTGCCTGCAAGGCTTCAATGAGACACTTTGCATAGACTTATCAACATTTCTACATACAGGGGGGACAGCTATTCCTTGTACATTTCTACCCGTGGGCACACCGTATTGTTACTGTGGGTGTACATGGGATGTGGGTTTCACCTGTCACTTATACACATTTGCTGTGCCTGCACTGCTATGTACAGGACACCATTACAGGCTGTACTGTTGCCTATCATACTGGCTTGAGGCATACTACTGTACTACAGATCTTAGCATCCATTGTCACATATATTAGCTTGCGACTTCATAGCCTACACAACCCACATCACAACGCCTGGCCTGATGTTCTCTGTCTGCATAGGTGTGTGGGTGAGGTTACCCATTTGCCTCAATAGGGGCATGATGCAGCATTTCTTTGTGTTTGCATTAGTGTACAATTGTCCTGCTGTGTCTGTGCCCCTGTAATGCTATCATGGCTTAGTGGTTCAGTACTGTGTCTATAGTGCACAGTATCCTGGGTTCAAGCACTGTCACTGCTTTTTATTTTCATGCTGGCCAGACCAGACTGCTTAAGGAACAGTAAAGCAGTTATAAGCATGTTTAACTCACTTTGCTCAACTTTGCCCGACCTTGGCCAACATTGCACAAGCAATTTCGTTTACATATACTAGCTATTCTTAAATGCTGCTTAGCACTGCTTTATATTGCTTAAAAATTGGCAATCATGCCTCAGGTGGTGCTGTAGGGCTGCCTATGTTGAATGCACATACTGCACTCCCTATACATGTTTGGAAACAGGTAGTGTCAAGTTAGGCATCCCTTTTATTTTATGTGCAAGTCAGAGAGAGGTATCATTTCCAGGGTTCCTACTGAGCCAGTGTATGTGCTATGCATTGCCTCTTTGCTAAGGCCAAGGCATATTGGGAGCACCTCCTTCTGCCTACTGGGGCAGGCTCAGGTTGTTCCTCCTCCGAGTCATGCTGTGCCTGTGCAGGCCTTGGCAATGGTGGGGGGGCTGTTTGGCCCTGCCCCATGTTGTTCCTGCTGCAGCTGTTTTCGCAGGATCATATTGTATAGCATGGCACATACTGTGACAATTTGGGTACATGTAGTTGGTGAGTACTGCAAGGCTCCACCAGATGTGTCCAGGCACCAGAACCATGACTTGAGCATCCCAAACACATGCTCAATTATATTTTGTGTTTGTGCATGTGCCTCATTATGGAGTTCTTGTTCAGGTGTGTGTGCATTTCTGATGGGTGTCATCAGCCATGGCTCCAGTGCATATCCAGCATCCCTCAGTAGGTGACCATCAGGGATGTCCCCATTTGCAAATGTCTGGTACAGCTGCATCAGATGCCAGATATGGGAATTGTGGTAGCTTCCAGGGCAGCCAGCACACACATTCAGTATTATGCCCTGGGCATCGCACACGACCTGGCAGTTGGAGTGGAAGCTCTTGTGGTTGATGTAGGCCCTACCCCGCTCATTGGCTGGTGCTTTGATGTGTATATGCGTGCAGTCAATTGCACCCACTACCTCAGGGTATTCCGCTATTTGCTGGAAGAGACACATATTGCTGAACAATACCTCACAGGAATTGGGGAAATATGCATGATCGCCGACATATGCTGACATGGCATTCAGGAACTGGTGCAGTATCCTGGATGCTGATGCCTGTGAAATCCCCATCATATCATCAGTTGGTCTCTGAAAGGTACCTGTTGCTAGTATTCTTAGGCCAACACATACCTCGGTTTCTACTGGGATGGGTTCCCCTCTATTGGTTCTGCATGTGAGGTGTGGCCTGCACAGCTCAACAATTTGCTGCAGGAGTTCTCTGTCCACTCTATATAGTTCCACTATCTCCAGCTCATGTAGCCCCTGGTAGGTTACTCTGGGTCTGTACACTCTTCTCCGTCTCCTCACCGTGGGTTGCTCAGCAGCAATCGCAATGGCACCACCCTCAGCATCTTGCACATGTTGCCTTATAACAGCAATGGCAGCCCCTAACATTTTTATGTCTCAGTTTAAGCTTTTTAAGTTTTCACTTCTCTTTGTTGACTGCAGTGTTGCAGTGTTTCTGAGAAAAACATGGATGAATGTTGTTTGCAGAGTTTTAAGTGCTGGAATGGGCTGGGCTACTGTACTGCCTGTGTAATTGGCTGATTCTGATGGATTTCACCTGGAAGCTCTGCTAGTTCTCCTTGGTTAACTTCCTACTACTTCTTTTCCTTCCTTTTCTCTTTCTGTTTCCACAGGGGGCAGCGCCACACAAACAAGTGCAAACACGAGCACACAAGCGCACACAGGCTTACACAAGCTTACACAGGCTTAGGCAGGTGCACATTCATGTATACAAGCTTAGACGGCCTAACACAGGCTTACATGGGCGTACACCCACGCACACAGGCTTAGACGGGTTTACATGCACACGCGCGCACACAGTGTAAGCAGCTTTGCAAGAAACTTTTGTGATAGCCACGGCGTACACCTTCAGTTTCTGGGTTTCAGTTTAGACAACTGTAGACACACCTCTCCTAGTCCTGAGTAACTCACAGCAAACACATGCCACTCTGCTCCAATAAGCTTACAGTCTTTTTGATACATACCCCCTCATGATGTCACCCATCTTCTACTCTGTCCCTCCCCTTATCCTACTCTTACACTCTAGGGACATAGTTCACATAGCAGGAAATATTGGGATTCACTGTCCTTATCCTCATTTGCATAGGATTGCCTACTAATCCTTGGTTACTTCTCTCACACTGAGTTTTCCCCCTTAGCAACCACTACTCAGTAGTCATGTTGTCTTCAGCCTGCCATTCACTTGCATGGCAGATGAATATTTCGAATTAAATCATATTTGTGGCTTTTAAATTCTTGATTTTCCGATTTTTTAGTGTGCCGCACGTTTGCAAGGCGCTGCGCTATGCTTAAACATCGGAGATCGAGGAAAAAAAATTACTTTTTATTATTTTGCAACACATAAAAATGCCAATGGCCATATATTTGGCCATTGGCATGCTTCATCAACTGGATGCATCCTTTATTTGGAGCTGTCATGGCTCCGTTTTGCTATTTGCAGAATGGTACTCAGTGGCCAACCGAGTACATTTCTACAAATAACACTACTCTTACTCGGACAGGTTAGTGTTTCCTGGATCACAAATTTACCTCATTTGCATAGCTTTTAGCAGCAAATTAGGTAATTTGCATAAACTAACCCTGTCCATGCAAGAGTCATTTTAGGAGCTCTCTTGCACGACCCTGCTGGCTGTTCCTGGATCGCTCGGCAGACATGTTGGCTGCTTGGAGACTTACACTACTCTTAGACTCCGTGCAAGCCTTTGTGAATCCGGCCCAATGTAATTATTAAATATGTACATGATATACATTTGTTCAGGATAGGTAAATGTTGGGAAGGTAGTGTAGTATATGTGGGTTTAAATGCCAATGCACACATTAGCTCTGAGAATCTGGGAGATGTTATGTATGTTTCTATTACAAGGCTTATTATTATATATTAATCTAAACTCTATGGAATATATATAGTTAAAAACAAACATAGTGCTTTTAAATGACAAAATAAAGCAGTAGGAAAAGTTACAACATTACTTTCATGCTTTGTTTGAAAACTTTTTTTTTTTGGTGACAGTTTTGCAGTTTCTAGTATGGGAAACAGATATATGCTGATTCACATGTATAAAAACTTTTCTTTTTACTGAAACTCGGCTGTTTCTTGCCGAAAAAATAAGGGAGACAACTTTGAACATTCTCCTTACCTCGTGCAGTGCTCTTACAAGCTACTTATTTATTTGGAAAATGTTCTACAGTTTGTGGAATCATCTCTTCTCTCTCTGAACTCCATCAATGATGTAAAGCAGCTGGATTACATCATCACCATGCGACGAACATTTCCAAGAAGTACAGAACTGTATTTTGACTGTAACTTAGTTTAACAGCCTTTTTTGTTTTAAATCAACTGTTATTTACTTAAAATGATCATTTATATGGTCGATGACAAGATTATATATTGCAATAATATAATATCTTCATCTTTCTTGACTTGAAAGGATTACAGAACAGATAAAGGAAGAAAATTTAAAAAGAAAAGAGGTGAGAGAGGAGATGGTTATGAGAAAACTGTGTGAGTATTAAAATGTAAATATCTATGTGCTTTATTCTTAGACCCTACAAGTGAAAATGCTGATGGTAACATTAATTTTTGTATGTATGTATATATGTATGTGTGTGTTTGTGTGTGTGTGTGTGTGTGTGTGTGTGTGTGTGTGTGTGTGTGTGTGTGTGTGTGTGTGTGTGTGAGTGTGTGTGTGTGTGTGTATATATATATATCATTTATATATATATATATATATATATATATATATATATATATATATATATATATATGGATCACCTTTATATCCCCAAAATCGCGTTTCACCGACACACTAATCACCGACAACAAAAAATACCGACAACGCAAAACACCGAAAACCATTACACCAACACACTACACGTAAACAACACAGTACACTACATAACATATCCACTATCCCTAACCCAAACCCTAACCCTAAGGTCCGACACTCATCAGACACTTACCCTACCTGCACCCTAACCCTAACTCACTTACCCACCCCTAACCCCAAGATCCGACACTAGACACTCACCCTACCTGCACCCTAACCCTAACTCACTTACCACCCCCTAACCCCAAGGTCCGACACAAGACACTCACCCTACCTGCACCCTAACTTCACTTAACTCATTTCTAAACCCACAGTCCCTCACTATCGCACACACTACCTGCTCCTAATCCCATCCTTAACCCACCCTAAACCCACAGTCCCTCACTATCGCACACTTACCTGTCCGCCTCCCTAACACTAAATCCCTCATGATCGCACACTTACCGAGTCCGGGTTCTCACCTTGTCGGTCATCTGTTGTCGGTGTTTTCGCCCCGCCGGATTCCGTGTCGTAAACGCGTTGTCGGCATCTGAAGGTGACCCATATATATATATATATATATATATATATATATATATATATATATATATATATGGGTCTACCTGAAAACACCGAACGCTGACAACGCCGATAACGAGATAACTGACACCGGAAGATCGACAACAGAGATGACCGACGATTAAAAATCCCGACGCTCAGAACACTGACATGTTAAGGTAAGTGTGTGATAGTGATGGACATTATGGTCAGGGTGCGGGTAAGGTAACTGTGCGATAGTGACAGACTTTAAGGTTAGGGGCAGGTTAATTGAGTTAGGGTGCGGGTAAGGTAAGTGTGAAATAGTGACAGACTTTAGGGTAAGGAGCGGGTTAAGTGGGTTAGGGTTAGGGCGCGGGTTAGGTGAGTGTGCGATATTGAAGGACTTTAGGGTTAAGGTTTGTGTTAAGGTTAGTGCATAGATTGTTGTGTATGTAAGGTTTAGTGTAGGTTTGTAAGGTTTTTGGTGTGCTTGTGTTGTGTGTGTGATTTATGGAAAAGGTATTTGTTTTGTTTTGTTGATTGTCGGGATTGTAGTTTGTCAGGCATGTAAAGTTTCGTGTTTGTGAACATTCGGTTTTGTGGTGTCGGTTTTCTCCTTGTCAGTGTTTTTGCGTGTCGGTGTTTTCAGGTAGACCCACATGTATATGTATATATATATATATATATATATATATATATATATGTATATATATAAAAATTTTATTTTTCTCTCCCTCATCTTTCTTTGAAGTATCTATGATTATGGTTACCATACTCAAAGTTAATATCTTCACAAATTTGTGCAGTCTTTATATTTAAGTGTCATAAGTAAGGTTATGCATATCATTTCAGAATGTTTGTTTGCATAGCAAAGAATTGAATAACAAATGTGGTATACTAATAAGAACTTTGCAAATGGATATCTTATTCTGCCACTACTGAAAGCTGTTGTATATACATGTGTTTATAGTGACTACATCCCATTTGGGGATGATACAATGTTTATTTAAATGACATACTGTTTATAATTACACTTACATCTTCTAAATAGTCATTCTAAATATAACTATTTACAAGGGATCCTAACTACATGTTAGCTTTGTTTTACTTTTTTTTTCCTCTCTCTCTTTTTTCTCCCTCTTCCTTCTCGTGTTCATTTATATAAGTTAAAATAAAGGGAAGAGCTATAACGAGAGTTATATACATGTCAATACAAAATAGAACTACATTTAAACAAACCATGGTTTGAACAATAACATCTTGTCCTGGATAACGTATTATATCTGATAACCTAATAGAAATGTTGTTTATACACACAACCTCTGTTATCTATGTTAATAGTAAGGCAGTGGGCTAAATTACTTAGTCCTTTTAAATAATCTGTTAGACATTTGCCTTATTTTGGAATGTAAATCATATTTCGAATCTATTAGGTTACATAGGTTTGTTATTAGATATGATATCTATGGACGTATAAACCTTCCAGATAACACTATATTAGGACAATTAATGATTTCATTAGAATTTGGTTATCTTAATGTTTATAACTTAAAGTATATAAAGTATGTCATTAGTGGAGTTTGTACTCTGTTGTTACATTTTAGGGGTTGATCTCAGTGACAGATGTCACTGGGAATAGGAGGTTATAACTCCAACTGGGGTGTTTGTTTTTATCTAGTGTATGTAATAATTTTTTTAAGAAAGAGTTTTTTGACATCCAGAGTAGCTTATTTACAGAAAATATAGAGAATCAAGCTCAAGGAATACATTTTTTTTCCTAAAGACATGAGATTTAATATCTTTACTAGGAAAAAATTCACGTTTTTGCAGAAATTTTCACATTATATATATGATATTGATATGTTACTAACACATCTTTCAGGTACAATTACATAATATGACTATGTTGAAAGGTATGCCACTTAACATAAATGGTTTGAGCAATCTGTATAAAATAAGTAATTTATTTAAATATCTAGCTTTTCATAAATCTAATATAGTATTCTTGCAAGAAACCCATTTAACAAAATATACTAATTTCTAGATACAAATAAATACACAAATATAGTAAGCTCAGAGTGTACGAAAAAAAAAGAGGTGTAGCAATATTGTGGAACAAAACATTACCATTACCCAGAATAATCAAAACATACCAAGACAATAAAGGTTTGCTTTGCTTGGCTGTAATTGAGATGGGTAAGAAACTATATACATTAATAAACAACTATTGGTTACCTGGTATTGGTACTAATATGTGTTGTTGTTTGTCTTTTGTCTTTTCCCAGTTAGGGGTCACCACAGCGGAACTCCGGTCTGCTAATGATTGGCAGTAGATTTTCATGAACACCGAGGTGCCAGCTCGATGTCCAACCTTCAATGAAGGCATGCCCTTATGCATGTCTTTCAAACACCACCTAACCGCGGGGAGGACATGCAGACTCCACACAGAAGGCACTCCGTACTAATACTATTAGACACATATTGAATCAAATAGTTTCACTATCTGAGGGACATATCATTATGGCAGGTGACTACAACTATATCTTAGACCCTAAAGATACAACCACTTCAGGAAAAAGAAAAATTACAGCACAAGCTAAACAACTTATAAATTTCATAGACTTATACCTACTCAAAGACATATATAGTTTTGTGGATCATAACTCATTACAATACACGTTCTGTTCTAATAGATACAAAACATATTCTAGAGTTGATAGAATATTTCTTTCCACACAGATAATGAATAACCTGACCAATAACAAAATTATATCTTGCCCAATCTTGGACCGTAATATTATCATATTTGAACTTAATATTAATAACACCCATAGTGTCCAAATTAAAAGGATTCCAGCATATCTCACACAACATAAGGATTTTAAATTATTCATAACAGAGGGGACACAACATTTCATTAATATAAACTCAGTATCAGACACACATGATATATTTATTTTGGATGCCCTAAAAGCATATGTATATGGACAAATAAACAAATGGTTTCATAATAAGATGAAAATATGGGATAAAGATATAAGAATAATACAGGATAAACTGGACTCACTATACACAAATAATAAAGACAACTTGTCTTCAAAGAATATAAGGGATGAGATATACAAACTAAATGAGGAATATAGATCTATCCTACATCATAAAACAAAGATAACACTAGAAAAATATAGGTTTCTTGCTTATTCTGTAAATCCTAAGCATCTATCAAACTTAAGAATAAGACCAAAAGATTAAATAAAAATAATTATATTAAAGAAATACATTCTGCAAAAAAGAAAAGAGAAGTGCATAGTATGTAAGATATACTAGAATAATTTAGATGTCAGTTTCATGAAATTAATCAATCCACACAACAAATTCAAACACAAGATAACATAAGAGATTATATTAATAAAAATATGTATAATAAACTAAACAAACAACAAATAGAAGTTATTGATAAACAAATTACTTTATCAGATATACAAAGTCAAGTAAGCTAGCTTAAACTAAACAAAGCTTCAGGTAACGATGGAATTATTCCTGAAATATATAAGATAATGCCCAAAATGGCTATTTCCTTACTATACAAAGTATATAATTCAGCCCAAAATGATAAAATTACACCTCCATCCTGGAAATATACATTTATATCCCCTATTTTAAAATCAAATAAAATTCAGTTCTTCATACAGACCAATATCTTTACTGAATATCGATTATAAGATGTTTATGAATATCTTCTCAGAAAGATTGAAGAAATTCTTACCCCACTTAATAGACGAAGACCAGACAGGATTTATAACTAACAGAAGTACTTTTGATAATATAAAATTAACCCTAGCTATTATAGACTTCTTACAAAGGAAGAAAAGGGACTCATCATTAATTAGTCTTGATATTAATGTGGCCTTTGATTCTATTAACTGGATCTATCTATTTACACTTTTGGAATGCGTACATTTTTCACATAATTTAATTAATCTTCTAAAACATTTATATGAATAAACCTATGCATATATCAAAATAGGGTCATATATTTCCAATAAAATATCTATTACAAAAAGCACCAAACAAGGATGTCCTCTCTCTCCTCTACTATTTACTTTGATCATGGAACCCTCAGCAAATGAAATAAGAAACAATAAAGAAATAGAGGATTTGGAAATGGATAAAGACAATATAGCCAAAATCCAGCTGTTTGCGGATGATGTTTTTATCACCACAAAGGGAAATGCCTCCTCATTCATGTCATTATATGAATCAATTAAAACATTTCAAATGATGTCCAGTCTATCATTCAATGACAATAAAACAAAAATTCTATCCGTATATCCTAATAATAAAAAAATTTAAAAAAAGGATGATAGGAAATAATACATATCACATTGCTAATGCAGATGAAATCACATATTTTGGAATCATTCTTGCCAAAGACATTAAATCAATAATTCAATTAAACTATAACAAATGTTTACAAAATATCCAAAAATTATTTTCAAAATGGAATACAATAATATTTACTGTTGAAGAAAGACTAACCATTATAAAAATTATAATTTTACCTAAAATCTTATATATAATACAATCCATTCAAATTCTACCCTCAAAAAGGTTTATAAATAAACTAAACACTTTAATACTAAGATTCTTTTGGTCACAAAAAACCCCCTAGAATTACTATTAATCAGCATACTAACAGCTGGAAGAATGGTGGAATAGCTTTCTCAGATCTAAATCTCTATTTGATTTCCACTATAATCAGATCAATTTCTCAGCTCTTAGATATAACCTATTTAGCTAAATGGAAATCTTTATGGGAAGCATCAGCCATGGAACTTATAACGAGACCAACAACATATCAACTAGAATTCATAAACACACCTTTTATATGGATCTTAAAAGAATATTTTATCACACATACTAATCATAATCATAATGCCAGTTACATACATAATATTATAATTAACTTTAGAAACTTTATATATAAACATGTTAAATATAAAGACTACTTTTTTTTGTTATTTCCTATAGCATATACACAAGAAACTTTTGTTACCTGAGATATTAACAACATTTCTCAACTGAAAAATAATTAACTCAAATACTGGTTCCAGCTAACTTATGAATACAAGACTAGTTCAATGGATCATATTATACAGGAATATAAACTTAATAATTCCTCATGGTTAGATATACAAACACTTATACTATATCTTGATAATAAGCTGAAACTAGCTTCACCAACTAGCAAACACGACACCAAGATATTATTACAATTTCTTCAATCAGCATTATTACACCAGCATACATATTCAGGTAGTCTCTCCTTTATTTATAGACTTTTAAGAGAAGAAACATTTTCTTGCACACATAACTACTGGAGTTGTTATAGTTTAATTACTCATAATTCCCCAAGTGAGCAAGATAAGGTTAATATACTACAATCAGCTGGGAAAACATCATTTTCTCTGAAATTGAAAATTTACACATGGAGATTCATGAATAGATCCTTTTATACACCACAAATACTGGACAAAATTTATAAAAAAAACAGAACATCTGTAATAGATGCAACTCTAATGTAGATATTAACTGGGCACATATGTTTTTTGACTGTCCAACCTTAAATATATTTTGGAATAAAGTAAATGGCTTTTTACAAGCACTTTTTTTCAGACAACTTCATATTGAATAAATCATTAATCATATTTAATACACCTGTTCCACAATGTGTTAGAAAAACGAAATACTCACTACTATGGACTATATTGGCAGTGACTAGAAAGATCATAACAAATAAATGGATTTCAAAACATCCTCCTACATTCTCCAAGTTTACTAATTTATAGACCTCTCAACCAATTGGGGATAAATTCCAACAGAATCAGGGACAAGTCAAGAAAAAAATCAGGGACACTTTTAAAATATTAGTGCTATTAACTTGAAACATTGACAGAATCAGAGCATATGAATTAATACACATTTTCTGAAGTAAAAGAAGTTTATAACTCTTAATTATTGTCATTATTCATTAAGTGTAATTCACCACCTTTCCTCCAAAAGTCACTAGTTTTAGAAGGGATTGAGAGGGACAGAGTTAAAATTTGAGTCAAAATCAGGGACGTCCCTGAAAATCAGGGACAGTTGAGAGGTATGCTAATTTATTAAAAGAAGTTAGTCATTTACAGATAAGAACCATAACCTCTAGAACAGCTAGAAAGACATATGAATATAATTTATGGGTTAACTTGCAAAATATGTTAGAAAAAAATTATCATTTTGCATAAAGGTAATTGACTTTCCTTGTCATTCATGAGAACAAGTTACAAAAGGAAGGTTATAGTGTATGTTAATGTATAAATACTGGATGTATATGTACATACTTTAGTTTGTTTGTTTTGTTAGTCGTATATTCATATTTAAATGCTTTAAATATATGTTATCAATTTGCAAATCTATAATGTAAATTATCTTATATACATCTATGTGATTGTTTACATTATAATCAAAATCAATAAAACTGTTTTTTAAAAAAAAGGAATCAGAGAAACTCACTAAGCTAGGCAACAACCCCTATATCACTAGGTGTGTTGCAAACTAGCTCACAGATAGAACCCACAGTGTGAAAGTAGCTGACTCCAACTCAGACTGCTGACCAGTCACGAGTGGAGTCCCACAGGGTTCTATCCTGGGTCTTCTCCTGTTTGCTATCTACTTCTCTGAAGTCCAGGCCAACACGAAGAGACTCTGGCTGACAAATTTTGCAGATGATTGCAAGATGGGAACTATTATTAACTCCACAAGTGATGTTGGCATACTATAGAAGGCCTCAATGAGACCAACGACTGGTGTCAGAACCATGGCCTTAAGTTCAATGCCAAAAAATGTGTCATCATCCCTCTCAGGAAAAACCCGGTTCCCCTGAATTACCACACTGATGGTAGTCCACAGAACACAGAAGGCATTATGAGAGATCTGGAAGCACAGGTTGACAGCATCTTCTCTTTTGACCACCACATTGCCACTGTGGTCAGAAAGTCCTTCTATGTGGTACATCTCATTACTAAGGGTTTTACATCCAGGAAGAAAGCGGTCATTGTCTCCCTCTACTCTTCCCTCATTAGGCCAGTCATCGAGTACAATGCCCACGTGGGATATACCTCACTAGACACCTGCAACAACTGGAGATGCTGCAAAAGTACCTCACAAAGAGGATCCCAGGCCTTAAACGCTTGTCCTTTATGGACAGACTCAAAAAACTCCAACTGTTCTCTGTCTCATATCGCCTACTTAGAGGCAATCTCTGCTTGACTTATAAAGCCATGTCTGACCCAGCTCTGTTAGAAATGCTACATCTAAAGAAATCCTAATCCCGCACACCACACGGTCCAGACACCTCAACCTCAGTAGCACAATCAATGGAACATGCCCTAGGAACAGGTTCATAACCCAGAGACTGCCCATACTATGGAATAGACTTCCCATACATGTCAAGCAGAGCACTTCACTGGCCCTCTTCAAGAGAAATCTTGATGAGTGGATGGGAAATAGAAAATTCACCCCAGGATAACTCCAGTGGCTCTACTCAACAGAGGCACTAGGAACTACAGTCAGATGGAATGATGCCAGGGTAATCCTATGGGCTTGGCTTGTAAAGGCTCCAGGGCCATTAGCCTAGTACAAACCTATGAACCTATATATGTATGTAGATATATATATATATATATATATATATATATATATATATATATATATATATATATATAGATATGTATATATATATATATATATATACACACACACACACACACACACACACACACACACACACACACACACACACACACACACAAAGACACACACCACCCACACCCCCCATTAAGGAAACCACTGTAAAGAACTTTTCCAAAGACAACTTCATGCTTCTTAAGACAGAAGTGGCTAACTTCATGACACTCATGCAGACTGAAAATATAAGTACAACTGCTGAATATTACACCAATGCACTGTATGAACACATACACAGGTGTGGGTTCCTATTAGAATGACGAAAACACATTTTGTCGAATGCATTTTCATCGACACGTAGAGCGAACAGGCAAAACAGCGAAGTGGCTGTTCAGCAAATTCTTTCCCTGGGAAAGAAGTCGCTTGACCACTTCATTGTTTTACTGTGTTCTGAATTGTAATGTGGTCCCTTGTCTGGTATAGCTCCCGAGCATGAATATGCAACAGTTACTGACCTTAGGGTTAGGGTGCGGGTTAAGGTAAGTGCATTTGTATGAAAGTGTTTACTGTTTTCTATTTTGTGTTAAATGTATGGTAGAGTTACGTGTGTATGTGTTTTCAGCTGTTTACTTTTGTTTTAGAGGGTAGAATTAGGGTTAAGGTAAGTGTGTATGTGTTTGGAACTGTTTATGTAAATGCGCGAGAGTTACTGAACAAAAGCCAAGGAATCTTGTTGGCTAGGCTTATACAGGCCCTAGGGCCAATAGCCTAGTATATACCTATGAACCTATGCACCTATAGCTATATAGATATACATATATATCTATATAGCTATATATATATATATATATATATATATATATTTATATATATATATATATATTATATATATATATATATATATATATTTATATATATATATATATATGTAGTCATATAAAATGCAGTGTAGCTATACCTCAGAATCATACATAACCTCTAAGTGCAAGACTAATGAAGAAAGGCTGTACAAACGGTGGGAAATGGGCCACATATATGGACATAATCAGAATATTGCTGGCATAACTGATCAGTTATACAGCAACAGGGACTATATCAGAAGAACAGACTGAATAACATGAGGTTGGGAATTGACATGTATGTCAGTCTTCACTGACATAAATCCTTGCATCATAACAGTGTTACCCAGAGAAATGCAAATAAACTGTGGAACAGAAACAAAGTATGGGCAAAACACCTGGACAGTCTTCAAACAGTCTGGCAGTGGAGAGGTATGTTCACAGCCCTTTAGTGCAATGAATCTGGAACAAGCCAGACAAAGGGGAGGGGCAAATTCATGACAATAGAAACATATCCAAATTATGTGAGTAGATCAGTTGAGAAGGCTGTTGTAGTAACACCGTTCCTGCTAACATATATTGACAGAAATATCACCTTAGTGCATTTTCTAGTTAATGTCTGGATGTCATAAGAAAGAACCATCTTAACAGATACAATGATACATAATCTGAGGGTTGTGCTACTGTGCTGTGGAGATTCTATTCATAACTATTTAAGGCCTTGTGGTTGTCTTCACTATCTGCTGCAGTCATGTTTTCATAGCTACCTTTACAGGATTTGATGAGAGATCTCAACCTTTGGTTGAGGCTGATAAGGGAGTATTTCCAGTCTTGGGACTTCACCTTATTTCACATCAGTTTCTTCCTTCAGTTGTAGAGTTTGTTTTTGGCAGGGGACTACCAGATTGGCTTCCTTTTTTCTGAGGAAACCATCTTGATTGTATTGCATATGGCGAGATCTATGTATTTGCATATGTGTTCGTACAGTGCATTGGTGTAAGATTCTGCGGTCATGAAACCAGTCTCCATCTACACGAGTGCCATGCAGTTAGCCATCTCTGTTTGTAGGTGCCCAAAATTTGCTTTGTAGAAGATGGGGTGGTGGGAGGGATGTGGATTTCCAAGGTGATTAGTTTGTGTTAGTATCTAACCAGGGAGTAGTTGACTATTGGTGTAGAGTAATGTTCACCCATGTTAGTAATGACCAGGACAAGGATGTTGCTACCTCTAGTGGGAGTAACAATGAGCACATCCAGGGCACTGGAATTAATGAATTCCAGAAAGCATTAACCAAGTGTATTGGTGCACGAGTAGTTTTTCCAGTTAATGGTGGGGAAGTTGATGTTGGCCAGTATGAGAGTGTTGGGTTGGTACCTAATATTCCCCAGGGTGCTTAGGAATGGGGAGTGTGAGTCTTGGGGTGTGTTTGTGGTCCTACGGCAGGTTATGACCTGTATTGTTGTCTTACCAAATGTTAACTGCACCTGAAGTATCTCAGATGAATTATGTTGTGCTAACAGTCTGTTGGTGTGTGCATCCATTATGAATATTAAAGCACCACCACCTTTGCAGCTTCAGTCCAATTCTGGCCCAAACAGGTGTGGAATGAATGATAGCCTGGTAGTGCAGGTGTGCTTCCCGCTGCCTTGAACCAGTTCTCTGTTACAGCACAAATGTCAATGTTCTGCAGTTTAAGGAGTGCTTTGAGCAGATGCTTTTTGAAATGTAGACCTCTAGTGTTGTTCAGCATGATCCTCAGATTACATTTTTTGTAGCTGTTGCAGTGGTAATGTGGTATTTGTAACATTGCCTAAAAAGCCACTATAGGGGAAGCAAGAGCCTTGGCAAGCATCTGGAAGTCCAGGGTTCAACAGATGCAGGCCATCTTTGGCAAAAGATCATGGTCTGTCAAACATGTTATCCCAGGCACACAGATAGTGGATCACCTAACAATGATACCAGAAATGTACCCAATTGTTGAAATCAATCATTTTCAGCTTGTACTGTGGTATCATGCTGGGTGATGGTAGGATGCTGTTCAGGGATAGGGTCATACCCATCTGGGCTACATAGACAGAGAGCTCCTCCATGTCTGTTTCCATATAGTCCAGGCAGGTACGTCTCAGGTCATTCACACCCACATGTACAATGACAGAGTCATATGTGCATCTGTTGTTGAGGGACCTCAGTGTGTGTGTTATGTGTCAGATCCTGGCACCTGACAGGCGGCTGACTGCCGCTTTCTCCTTTTTCAACCTAGTGAGTGGGACATCACTGTTCCTCACGATCAAGTCAACTGTGCCTAGTGTTTTGGCCATGCTGTTTTGGCTTAGGCGCTTTGGTTGACTGGTACAGTGTTTAGGAGACATATGTGTCTTGTGATTAGTGTTGTGTGATGGTGGTGGAGTGTATGTCTGCCTTGGAGGTCTCTGCTGTTTGTGCAGCTTTTTATTGAGAGCCCCCGCAAAGGTGGGTGCGTGGTTTGTGTTTTTATATGAAGGCAGTGCTGGTGTGTGTTCTGGAGGGCTATGTGTTCCATGTAGTGTGGTGCAAGTGTTGACCATCTCCTCTTGACCAACTAATCTAGTCTTGGCTGGAGAGTGTGTGGCTTCAAGCATCTCTTGCAAGTCTAAGTGTAGAGAGGTAAGAGGTGAGGGCTGTCAGTGTACATGAGGCAGGTGCTGCATTGCCTCAGAATGGCTAAGCTCAGCAGGTTAATAGGCAAAAGCACAGGGAACTGACCTGTAGACATGCCTGGACAGGTGGCCGTTAATAATAATTACTGGAGCTGTTTCCTCATAGAATGCTTAGTGCTGTTAGCACTTTTGTGTGCTAAAATACTTGCTACAAGACATCTAGTAAAGTGCAAAAGAAATAAGCTATTGAAAGTGTATGAGAGGAGAGAACTAGCATATCTAAGTGCCAAATTGAGGAGCAGACTTGGGCAACACTCAGAAGCTAACATAAAGTCCTGGATACAGCAAATCTGTATCTGGACTAGACTAGCTTCAGGAAAGGTAATTAATTAGTACTGTTGTAATAGTCAAATGTCTGGTATATTATATTTGTCTCCATGGTAGTGTAGCTGGTGTACAATGGAAGTGTGAGTGCATATCATGTGCAACCACCCACATGTCCCATACAGTATACTCACGCCCCTTGCTACTGTAATGACAGCACTTATAGGCATGTTATGTAAAGGAAATAATATACACCTGGCATGCAACACAATATACAGCATTTGCAGTTTTTGAACTCAGGAGTCTGTACATAACCTTCGAAGCATATGACCATTAAGCCATCAAAGCTGTACTGTTTCATGATGTTTTCAACCAAAGCATGCAGTGCAGTTGGTTTATCATAGGGAGTGGAATCAGCAATGATTTAGTTGTCAAATACTTGAAGCACTGTCAGAACCAAGACAACCTTAGTACAATTCTGGACCACGCCAGATGAAGTTGGGGGACCAGTCTATGGACATACAAACACATTGGTAATGATACAAAGGGACCCATGCCACTGACATCTGCTGCCCCCCCCCTACACAGTACAACTAATAAGTGCACAGTACACTGCTACAAATTCAGGATAGGCCATACACAATGACCAGACATACACTGACCTCTTAGCAATATAGCTAAAATGACTGAAGATAGTAAAACAACAGACAACCTGCCATCAATACACACAATGTTTTAACGTGTTTTGCCATCAAGTATTACAACATTACAAAACATATTTGCCTTAAATACAGGAAGCAATTGACACTTAATTATGTATGTTCTTAAGCAGCCTCCAATTACAACCCCCTAGGGGATGCAGTATCAAATGATACAATGTCAATTAATTCTTCACATAACAATGGTTCTGTTATGTATTTGATCAAACGGGGAAACAGACCTTTATCCAGAAAAGTACATTGTAGCCCACAACAGTCCCCATGGTGAAATGTTTGAAAAGTAACAGCTATAGAATGCTTGTCCATGTAATAACTATCTCACACATGTTCTAACAGACTGATTCTAAGGCATGTCCTACTATTCTGCAGATCCACCTCTTGTCTGTACAGGTTTCTACATGCTGTCCAGCCTTTGCACTCACATGTATGTCACCTACCTCACTTAATGTTTCTTATTCCACAACATCACTGGGATGATAGCAGGAATGTCAGCACTAAATACTGATAGACCATACCTATCAACCTTCTACTGCATGACAACTGGACAAAGCCTGTCATATAAGTGGAGGACAGAGGTCCAGATACAGAGCCATATTTGAAATATTGCTATTTTACACTGAGAAAGTTGTTGGTGTCACAGGGTTGGTTGCAACATCTCTAGTCTGAGGGATATGAAGTCAGGAACATAAATGGATGTTACCATTTACTGGCAGCAATGACCAGAGAATGCCACTGATTTGCCAAGGACAGCACATGTTTGGGTAACACACCAAAAATAACAGGCAAACCTTTGGCCATTATGTGGACAGGCCTTCAGTTCAGAGCTATGCAGACACATAACTTTGTCAGTCTGAAATCCATGCAGAAGTAGCATGTACACACAAAGCCCGTAAAACTAGCAGTATTCACACCATATAACAGCAATACCCACATTTGGTCCCCTAAGTCTGTAACCTTCTCCACCATTTAGTTGGCCTGTTTCCACAAGTCTTGTTGTAAGAGTTATTCCCACCTGCTGTAACACTCAGTTGCCATACACCTCCAGGATCTTTTCCTCAAGGCCAAAGCAAAGGGACAACACACACATTAAGTACTCAATTATAGGAGTGTGTTGCCATGACATTGCCTATTGGAAGAACTACCCAGCTGCTCTGCATGCATTTAGCAAGTGGGGAACATCAATTGGTGCACAGGCCATCACCTGGTCAAGAGCATTACCTACAAAGAGCATGCAGACACCTATTCAAAGCATCGTCTACCAGTACTCCATGTTGAAAAAACAAAAAGACATGGAGCAACCTTCTGATACAACCCAGTGCAGTGTGAAATAATAAAAAGTTATGTGAAACAAGTCAGCATATAAGTAAATGTAGTATGTGTTTTCTAATAATGGTAAATAGGATTTTGAAAGATGTATGTCTGAGCAAGACTTGCTGTAGTGATGTCCTGCTAAACAGCACCTATGGCCATAGCAGCTGCCTCTCTTTGCTGTGACATAGAACACAGCTCAGGACCCTAACTCACCCCAGGAAAGGACAGCTCACATATGACAAACACTGGAGTGCCTGTCAAACACTATTGACTGTGCCACTGTTAGGCCAGCTACAGGGATATTGTACATATCCATATGATATCTCTGAATATGAGTATGATGCACATGCTTGTCATGTAAATCTAAAAGAACCATATAGTGTGTATACACCTTCCATAGCCAGAGTGCAGGCAACATTCCACATATGTGGATGGACAGGGGTGCTCAAAGGTGGACTAGTGCCCATCATGCCCCTGCTACAAGTGCCACAACAGGTGTCACCAGACACATGTTTTGGACTGTCATGGAGGCACAGGCATGTATCAAAATCTAACACTGGACATATTCTCAGGGTCACAAATGCAACTCTTCATGCTATGTGTGACAGCATCCTTGATCTTGGAGATGCCCACCGTTATTATGCTGAGGTCATAGATAGATGGTTGGGTGAGATGGTGGCAATCCTCAACTGTGGGATGTCTGTGCCACAGCATGTAGCAGGAGTTAGGCATCAGCCACATGGATGTAGGACAGCACAATGCCCTACGTCACAATGCTGGGAGTACAATGGTGTAAAACTGTAAACCATGGCCACATTTGTCACTCAGACACACACAGTCAGAATACTGATCTTACGCACACAAACATACACACTCGGCATGACTGAGATTAGAACCACTACCTACCTAGATTTTGCTATTAAAGTGCTCTACATTTATTGCACATGCCATGGCGAAAGTAGGGTGAAGTGTGCTCCGCAGTTCCTCTAAGGTGAATAACATTTACTGGCCTTGCACAGTATGACAATGGGAGATTTCCTGGGTGAGAATGACCAGGAAATACTATCAGCTACAGAAATATACACAATGACCAAGATAGATACAGACATACACACATTTACCACACCTGCGGTTAACAGCCCTGCCTATCTCATCATCCAGTCCATAATGTTACAGAGTTTTGGCACACAGACCATGCCTTATTGGGCTGAAGAGTGTCATCAGTTACCTGTATGGTTGATGGTGACAGCAGTCCTCATACAGTGGACCTTGGGACATGTACTGGGGGCACCATGGTGTAAAAATATTAAAACCAGCACCCCACCCACATTGGATATAGTACTCACTCATACCCATGGTAATGTTATGACAAACCCACACTCACACATTTACCAGAAATGAGATTTAAACCTTTGCCTGTTTTTTTATTATTGCTATTACGCTGATATGTATTTGTCGCACGTGCCACAGAGCTAGTAGGGTGAAGATTGTTTCATGGCTCTCCTAAGGTGAGCAACATTACCATCACTTGTAATGTATTGCAATGTGCAGTGTATTTGGAGAATGGGGCCTCAGAATGCTGTCTGCTACAAATATGCACACTCACACAGACTTGCAAACACATACACACACACACACACACACACACACAGACACACACACACACACACACACACACACACACACACACACACACACACACACACACACACACACACACACACACACACACTCACATTTGCCAGAACTCAGAGGGTAAACCACACCTGTCTACTCTGGTAGAACAGTGTTATTCTGGTACTGCAAACTCAAAGTAGCCCATAGGGTGAATTGTGTTACAAGGTACCTTTACAGTGCTGTACAGCAGCAGCCCTTTCTAAGTATAGCAATGGGGGGTGTAGTGGGTGAGAAGGTCCTCAAAGTATTTTCAACTACAAGTTTACAAACTCACAAACACTGTTATACTCAGTAATGCACACAGACACGTTTGTCAGTACTGAGGTCTATTGGTGCAGGTGTCCCTGGGTGTGTACCAGGCTAATGTCCTAATGTCCATGGATATATGAGAAGAGTAGGGCATGTGAGTACACTAGTATCATGGCACCTGACATTTGTCAGCATGCCATCTATCAACTACTGCCACTTGAGTGATCCCCAGGGTAACAGTTATATTCACCATCCACTCATCTGAATTTTTCTTGAAGAGGGCGAGTGAGGTGCTTTCATTGGCATGTATGCAACATATATCACATAATGTGGCCATTATCTGGGTTATGGACCTGTCCCCAAGCATGTTATGTTGAATGTGGTAATGCAGTTAGGTATCCATGGCATGTGGTGCATACATATTGGGGTTTCCTAGCTGTGGCATTTATAATACAGCTAGGCAGACATGGCATTGTCAGTCAAGCAGGTATTCCCTGTAAGTAGCCAAGATGTGACCGGTAACACTTGGAGGTTTTGGCCTCTTTCCATATCAGACAGTTGTTTCATGCCTAGGGTCATACATGTCAGGTACACTTGCTGCCTACCCAGTTGTTGAAGGTGTCTACTGAGTTACATGGCAAAGGGGCCATTGGACCTGCTGATTGGCATAATGAGTGGGGAGTAGAGGGAGACATTGACCTCTTCATTCTTAGATGACACACAGTTATGCAATGTGCCACATGGAAGGACTTTCTCTCCACAATGGCAATGTGGTGGTCAGAAGAGAAGTTGCTGTCAAGCTGTGTTCACAGATCTCCTATAAGGGCATCTGTCTCCGTTGAACTACCATCAATGTGGTAATTTGTGGACAACACATTGATTCAACAGGGGACTGGGACACATTTATTGACATTGAGACTAAGGCCAGTGTTCTGACAACAGTTGGAGGTGTCAGTGATGACTTTATGCAGGATATTAACATAATCTGAGGATGTAAACATAGCCCCCAATTAGCAATTGCCTATAAACATTGTTAACCACAGTTCATTCCTGTTGGGCTGGATATCGGAGCCACACACAACACACAAGACTGGACACAGGACAAGAACCTGTGGTACTCCACACATGACTGTTTGGCAGTCTGACACCACTCATGACTGTTTTGCAGTCTGACATGGAGTCCACTGCTTTCACACTGTGAGCCGGTTTGCAGACCACTTAGTGACATAGGGATTAATGAATAGATGAGTGTGTTTGCCTATGATTCCTGAGTGTAGAGTATCACAGGACTACAAGGGCCACATATCTTGTGTTTTGGACTCCATATTGTTCTATAGTAATATCACATGATAAACAGATTATAGGACTGAAGATTGTCTACAGCTACCTCAAAAGTGGGCCCTGTACAGTGGGCATTTGGTAATTTGCCGGGTGGACCACACAAAAGTGTAGCAAAACCCACCTTCCAATGTATATGGATCGCAATGTTAACGACACAACCACATACACACACACTTGATGAATGAGATTCAAACTCCTACCTAACTAGTTTACTACACTATAGTATTACGCATTTATCAGATGCGCTACATAGCTTACCTATTTATGAGCTGTCCAAAGGTATCTTTAATGGTGAGTGACATCAGCAGCAGTGATAAAGGAGGGGAAAGGGAAGTGTAGTGAGTGCCAATGGCCTCAAAATCATGTGTTACAACTACGGACACTCTCACACAAACATGTTTACATTTGCCAAGACTGAGATTAGAACTCCTACCTAACTAGTTTACTGCACTATAACATTACATATTTATCAGATGCGCCACAAAGCTAACCAACTTAAGAGCTATCCAAAGATATCTTTAAAGGTGAGTGACATCAGCAGTAGTGATAAAGGAGGGGAAAGCAAATTGTAGTAAGTGCCAATGGCCTCAAAAGTTATATTTCTATGACTACAGACACTCTCACACAAACAAACATATTTTTACATTTGCTAGGACCAAGATTAGAACTCCTACCTAACTAGTTTACTGCACTATAGTATTACATATTTATCAGATGTGCCACAAAGCTTTCATATTTAAGAGCTTGCCAAATGTATCTTTAAAGGTGAGTGACCTCAGCAGCAGTGATAAAGGAGAGCAATGTGAAATGTAGTGAGTGGGAATGGCCTCAAAAGCATTCACCTATAAACACACATACACAAATAGGCACACCTTTACATTTGACAGGACTGTGATTAGGATTACTACATAGTTATTGGTACTCTGCTGTTACACAGTTATCACAAGCACAACAGAGACTATAGAGTTGAGGGCTAACAAAATGAATTGGTACAGTGGCTGACTGCAGCACATGTTCTGATATTGGGTAATGGCTGGGGATGGAGTAAAACAGTAATCCTTATGTACACACACACACACACACACACACACACACACACACACACACTCACACAAACTTGCCAGGACCGAGATTTGAAACCCTATCTACTTATTTGTTTTAGTAAGTTATGCATTTATCACATGTGCTATTAAGCATACAGATCTGAGGCTTCTCCAAAGGTACATCTAAGGTGACATACATCAGCAGATAGTGTAGAGTGGGACTATGGGATGTGTACTGGGTGGGAGAGGCTTCATAATGGTACTGTCTCTCTCACTGTCTGTCTCTCTTCCCCATGTGTATGTGTGGGGTCTATATCAGAACACTGAAAGTTCACATTTTCGAATGTTCTTACATCGACCCCTAATCAGCGAATGCTGACAACATTGAACATTCAGAACAGCGGTGTTCAAAAACACATACACACAACACAAGCACACCAAAGAAACAGCAATCCACACACATACACCCAAAATCTTACAGCTAACCCTACACTAAACTGTACAAACACCACTAACTATCCACTTACATTAACCCAAACCCTAACCCTAAGGTCCTTCACTATCACATACTCATCTCACCCACGACCTAACCCTAACTCACCTAACCCACCCTAACCCTCACATCCACACAGTCGCACACATACCTCCCTCACGCCCTAACCCTAACTCACCTAACCCACAACCAATCTCACACTTACCTGAACCTGACCTGTAACTTTCCACCACAGTGCTGAAAATAGCAAAAAAACAGAAACAGACAACAAAATTCTTTCCCTAGGAAAAAATTCGGTTATCTGTTGTTTCACTATTTTCAGTGTTCGCTGAATAGAGGTCAATGTAAGAACATTCTAAAGTATGAAATTTCGATGTTCTGATATAGACCCGTATGTGTGTGTATGTTTGAATTACTGTAGTATGTTGGCCTTAGATATGTGTGCATATCACACAAAATGGATGGAGATTTACCTGTCCAGGGTGTGTGCATGTGTGCATGTGTGTGTGTGTGTGTGTGTGTGTGTGTGTGTGTGTGTGTGTGTGTGTGAAGGCCAAACAATTTACATTTTGGTTTGTGTGCACAGACATCTGCAGATAACAGATATCTATGGTCCACTGTGGTATCAGACATGGGCTTTATTTCTCTAAGTGTAGGAGCATGTCCAGTATGACCTTCTATATTGCTTGTGGGAATCCATCCCAGGGAGAGTTGTACTCTAGTCCAGGGTCTAGTGTGCTACAGCTATAACTAGCAAGCTATTTTTGCAGGATATCTGTAGATAGGTTGCCAATATGGAGACACAATTGGTCCAAACATGGGGGAATACTGTATGTAACTAAGTTTCCTATTACTGTCTGTGTTGCTTGTGTAACATGTTCTGTTTTAGCATAGTTTTGGACATATGCACTGTTTTACAGTGTAATGTATTGTGTCATCAACTACTGACAAATATCACTGTTTGCTCACAGTTGTTTACCAGGGAAATACAAGAGCAATGCAGCAGAGACCAATATTGTGAGGCAAAGACTAGATATTGTGGCATAATCCTGCCATTGTGGAGGGGTGGCTGCAGACAATTGAGTGATGGGTCTGTGTAAATGGTCCAGCACCTTGGTATGCTGGCTGGGGATCCCCTTCTTGTGCATTTCTCAACTTAACTGAATGGCCATATCCTGCTGCGGGCATACCTCTCAGCTGTATAGATTTGGCCAGGTTATCCAAAGACGGGACTCGTATATCTTGTCAATTTCCCTTCATATTGTGGTTTACAAGCAGGTTTGTGGTTATGCATTCATGGGTTTGCAGTCAGGGGGAAGTCTGAGCAGACATTTGAGTTTCAGACTTTGCACACTCCATTATATTTATGCTTTTATGCCCCCCTCTGTAATTCTATCCTCTTCCCAACAGTATGGGAGCAATATCTCAGAAGTATTTCTATAGTTTGACCCTTATCACAGCAGTATTTATGTCTTGGTCTACAATTCTTGCACTAGGACATGGAGAGGCATACTAATGGCATTTGTCAACATGGACTTGCATTTGTTTTCTGCTTAATGTGTAATGTTGTTAGTTAGGACCCTATGACATTCTGTATGATGGCACTATGGGTGTAGCATATGATGGTACTATGGGTGAGCCATGGGCATTTGCCAGAGGCATGTAGGCCACATGAGAGTGATGCAGGCCACTGCATTTTGTCAATCATACATTACCAGGTTGCAAGCCAGAGGATTCCCCGGGGTGACATGGGCAAGTGGGTGAGGTGTTCCTGGCAATCCTTGTAGTTCATAGTGATGCATCAGTCTGGATGTGTGCAGGGTGCTGCTTACAGCTAGGGGCACACCTGCATGGGACACGATTTCAGCATGCTGCATTCTGTGAGTATTCCATAAAAGAAGTGTGATGAGTCTGTAATCATTCCCAACAGCAAGGATATGACTGATGAAATACTGGTGGATGTTGGAGGGGGGTGGGGGTGGACTGAGTGCACGTGCGATATTGAAGCTTATGGCACCTGACTCACAGATATAACTGGGACATTCTCCTTTTCCTGCCTTGTATGTGGACATTAGCAGTGTGTCATTACTTTATAACTGTGGCTTTTATGGGCTGCCAGTGATTGGGCAGACAACCAGTATTCCATATTAGAGGGAGAACTAACGTGATGCTAACCTCTATATTTAATTCTAAAGTTGTGTGCAGTTCAGAGTTACTTTCTAGGCACTGCATAGAGTACATCCACATGTGCACTGTTTCTGTGTATGGAATCCTGTTCATAGCCTGTCCAGCTTTCTGACAGTGACACATGTTGACATCTGGACAGTGAGTGTGTACAACTAGTAACATAGATGTAGCTGAGAAGCAGATTGGTTGATACTGTAGCTGTTGGAACATGGCCCTGTCAACCACAGTACTGTACTTAGGCCACTGAGACACAACATCCAGACCTACATGCTGTCCACTTCCAGACAATATTAAACACTCACAAAAAATTGGCACACTGACCTCTGCATATAATGGACATACACCAATTATCATGTTGATTGGGACAGCTCAGGAAATCTGTGCTCCACTGATATTGCTCTACAAACTTACATGTCACTGCCAGTTATACATGGGGTTAGGGGGGTACACCTGACGACTTTACAAGTTTGCACTGACTGCATTGGTATTTCAGTTATACTCTGTTTGCTTCCATTTAGTATTGTATTGTGCCCTATCTTGCAGAATGGAGGCATATCAGTAAAATACACAAGTTAGATTGTAATGGCATACATTTTAGTTTCAGACTTCTTACTTTTCAGAACTATATTACAACTGCCAAACCTGTTGTAGTATGTCTCTGAAGGTCTGTAAGGGGGCTGTTCACCATTGCCAGCATTTGTAGCTTTGCCCGACCTTTCTTTCCGGTCATCTACACCTGTCCTGCTGGGTGAGGGTGGGAGGTGGGTATGGGAATGCTCATTGACATCCATGTGTGTGACCTGTGGACACCCACAGTTAATCAAGCCACCACACGTACTGCAGTGGGAGTTGTCACCTTGAGTACTACTGCCTAGTATGGGGACAACAGTATATGTTATGGATTTCATGTTGTCCCATACAGCTGTCAGCTATCTGCTGCCATCCAGTTTGGCCACCTAATTCCCTTGCATGCTTGCATCCATAGCATAAATATAACTATCAGAATATACTACTCCATTCAGTAATTGATAGCAAAGGTGACTTAACTTGTGCTTGTGGTGGTATTGAGGTTGGTGCTGGAGGGCTGACTATGTGAGACGCATGCAGTACACTCCCTATACATGGTAAAGTACAGGTAGTGTCATGTTTGACATCCCTTTTACTGTATGTGCAAGTAGGAGAGATGTATCAGTCCCTGGGTCCCTACAGTGTCAGTGTGTGTGCTTTGCGTTGCCTCTTTGCCAAGGCATAGGCATACTGGCCACACCTCTGTCTGCCTCTAGGGGCAGGTTCAGGAACTTCCTCCTCCAAGTCCCTCTGTGCCACTGGTGATCTTCGCAATGGTGGGGGGCTGAGTCGCCCCTCCCTGTGTTGTACCTGCTGCAGCTGTTTCTGCAGGATCATATCGTGTAGCGTGGCACATACTATGAACATTTGTCCACATGTAGCTGGAGAGTACTGCAAAGCTCCACCGGATATGTCAAGGCAGCGGAACCATAACTTGAGCATCCCAAACACATGCTCTATAATAATCCTGGTTTGTGCATGTGCCTCATTATACCATTCTTGTTCAGGGGTGTGTGCATTTCTGATGGGTGTCATCAGCCATGGCTCCAGTGCATAGCCAGCATCCCCCACTAGATGGCCAATTGGGATGTGACCCCTGGCAAACCCCTGATACAGTTGTGAGGAATGCCAGATGTGGGAGTTGTGATAGCTTCCAGGGCTGCCAGCACACACTTGCATGATAATGCCCTGGGCATTGCACACAACCTGGCAGTTGATGGAGGGGAAGCCCTTGCAGTTGATGTAGACCCCACACTGCTCACCAGGTAGTGCTTTGATGTGGATGTGCTTTGAATCTATGGCACCCAGTACTTGCGGGTATTCAGCTACACTGTTAAAGAGACGCATATTGCTTGTCATTTCCTCATGGATGTTGGGGAAGCAGATGTGTTCACGGACATCTGGTAGCATGGCATCCAGGAAATGATGGAGTAATCTGGATGCAGATGCCTGTGACACCCCCATGATATCCCCAGTAGGTCTTTAGAAAGTACCTGTAGCTAGTATTCTTAAGGCTACACATACCTTAATATCCACTTGGATGGGTTCACCTCTGTTTGTTCTGGATGTGAGGTGAGGCGGCACAGCTCTACAGTTTGCTGAAGTATGTCTCTGTCCACCCTGTAACACTCTACAATCTCCAGGTCATGTAGCTCCTGATAGGTCACCTTGGGTCTGAACACTCTCCTCCTCTTCCTGGGTCTGCGGTGGTTAGCAGCATTATCCACCTCACCACCGTCAACCTTCAGCACATAGTGATGTATCTGAGCAATGGCAGCCCCTAGCATTTTGTCGGTTTAAATTTCCAGGTTTACCCCAAAAGTGCAGAGTTTGTGGAGAAACACAGGCTGAGGGGTGTTTCCATACTTTATAGTGGTGTGATGCTACTGCTGCCTGTTAGATTGACTGTTTCTGATTCATTCCAGCTGCCAGCTTACTTGCTCATGGCTTAGATTTAGCCACTGTGAGTGTTAGAAACATTACTGGTGATTTATGGATGATTGCCTTTATTCTGCTGTTGCCCTTTTTGTAATTAATTTTTACTTGCATCTCCTCCCATTTACGGATCTGTAGCTACCTGCTAGTTGTATTATATTTGCAGGGCCCATTCTGAGTTGCAAGACTCCCATAGTAGTGATCTCTACATCAGTTCACATTTATTTTGTGCTGTTACCCTTTAATTCTATTTTACATGCCCTCTCATCTTCAGCTCTGCAGCCACCTGTCAGCTGTATTATTTGAGTGCTTTCACTGGCCAGTTGTGGGTTGCAGACTCCCATATTGTTGGTTTGTACAATGTTTCCCTTGTTCTGCTACTTCCTTTGCCTTTTCCTTCTACCCTTCCTCTTTCAGCCTGTTGTTAGTGTAAACAGCAATATATATGCCCCCCCCACACACGTGCACATTCTCTTTAGTTCATGGAGTATGAATACACAGCCTCAGACACAACCTCTCTCCTAGCTGTGCTTAGCTACCCGAACACCAGCCAACAGGGCTCCAATGTGCTTCCAGCAAGCATGACACATCCCCTTTTCATGTCCCTTGCTCCTCTTGCCTACACAATGGTGTTAGAGCACCTATATGGTTAGGTGCAATATGACACTTAGAAATTTTCCTGTTCAACTTGTGATTCAGTATAAGTCCCCTCAGCATACCCCACTGCCTTAAGCCCTAGTTACTGCACTATTCCCGAGCCTTCCCTCTTAACAACGACTGTTCCCTGCCTATGTTTACTTTCTGTATGCCATTGACTATAATGGCAAAATGCAGAAAGTAGTTCTACTGCAGTCCCCCCCATTTCTACCCCCCCACTAGCGTACCACATCTCCTGCCCTCAATTGCCGAGTTCGGCCAACATAAAATAAAGTTTTATATTTTATCATTTTCAAGTGGTTTTGCATGACAATGGCCATATATTTGGCCATTGGCATGCAAAACTTAATACATGCTTTCTGGAGTGCTTTCTGGAGACTGCAGAAATGTATTTGGTTAATAACCAAATCCATTTCTGCAAGCTACACTTTTCCAGCATGGATCACTAATCGGGCTCATTTGCATGGTTTTCACCAGCAAATGAGCTCATTAGCATCCCACATGGCTTTCAGTGCTGAAACAGTGTAGGGTCGCTCGTGCACGTGAAAACAGTACGTATGTGGATCACAAAGCGGCCATTTTCCATGCAGGAGCGGTTACACTGTCCCTGCATGGAAAATTTAGGTACGTGAATCTCAGGGTCTGACTGACTTCATTACATCTTTTATGTCAAATGGAAACAGTTGAACCTCTATAGGGCATCTAATCTCAATGATCAGCATTTATAATGGCTGCAGCCTTTACATAACCTGTTGATGATCCAACGGTTTGACAAACTTGGAAGAACTAAAAATCTTGCCAACCAATTTAGGGCTATGATTTGCATGTGAAAGGAGCTGGGAGAACCTTGAAAGGTGCAACTATGAAGTAAATTAGTGCAACATGATGTCAAGCATTCAGTGTTGATCTTTACAGCTACATGTAGAAGGTGTTATTTTGGTTATGGCAGAAGCATAGGGTCTCCTGGTATTTAAGGACCATGAATTACACACTAAAAAGACTATTACTGTTCTCCAAGGAGCCCAATTTGTGATGGTAGTGGCAAGGAAAGGTGCAGAGCTTCTGAAGAGAGTAAACAAAACTTGGAAGCCTGGAGATGAGATAAGCTGTCAGCAACAGAATTCCAAACACCAGGTACATGTATTGCAGAGAATGTTAAATTGATTTTTAAAATTAGCAGAACTAGTGACTTAAATACAGACTGCAATCGATGTCACCAAGAGGATCTACTTGAAAGAATGTCACTACACATTGGGAAAATTTCAAGGAATGTGATGTCTTTCCTGACTGACTCAGGCCAAGAGGATGGCCATTGTGCTGCAAATCATTTTACCCCAAATAACTTCCTATGCCAGTGCTGGCTGCTGCTTTGCTGAAAAGATGGAGGAAATCAGGAGAAAACCCAACCAGACAGTCACAGTGGGACCCCAATGAATTAACCAAGAAGTACTTTCTATGTATGTAAGTCAATTTTTTACCCCTTTTCCTAATTCAAAACCAATGATGTTTTATTTGCCCCCATTCTAACAGGATTGCTAAAGACCTTGACAATGTCCTTCCTGGGGAAATCAATCTGCCTGTAAAATTAAGTAAACCAATAAGAGTAATGTCCTGACTTATGCTTCCTTTGTAATCAGGCTAGAAATTAATTGATGGCTAATTTGAGTTCTTGTATTTTGTCACTGGGTAGCTTAAAAGATTTTCCAATAGCATCAATTTTTTAGTCTAAAAACATAGTACAAAAACTTGGATCTTCTATTTTTATCTTTAGCCAGAGGAATCTCCAGGTTATCTCATAGCTCAGTAAAAATATGCATGCCTGCCCTAACACCATGCTCACCCTCCACAGTAATGAGAGAATCTTTAAGGTAGTGAATTGCAGCTTCATTCATGGCTTGTTGCTGCCACTACCAATGTAAACCTATACTGAAGGACTCAAAAGTAACACAAGCTGTTAAACAGCCCACTGGCCTGGCCCTGCCAAAATAGATCTGGCCCTGGAAGGACAGACAAAGTATTGGCCAGTGTTGTTCATGGAAGGCCAACAATCAAAACAATTTAATGTCAAGCTTGCTTAGCCACGGTTCTCTAAATTTCTGAATAATAGTTGCAACATTACTCAGAGTGGTAAAGTTTATGCTGGTGTCTTCCTTTGCAATAAAACCATTAACTGAAGATCCACTTGGGGTGTATGGGTGATGAATGAGTTGAAATTAGTCTTCTTTTTTTCTTTGGAACTAAACCGATGGGTGAAGTTATGAATTGCTGCAAAAGTGGAGTTCCAAATGGGCCAATCAATTCTTCCGACTCATAATTCTTCATTAAGAATCTCTAACATTGTGCTGTCTTTCCCAATTGTGGGTTTCAGTTGCGTAACAATCTTATTATTATAGGGAATATTGGATTTAATGGAGAAACCTTGGGGTGAACACATGCATTAAGGTTTTTGCCACCTGGGAATTGGGATAAAATTTAATTTAATGGGCAAGTTCTTCTGCTTTAATGAGCAAGTGAGTTGGCCTGTGGCTGATATCCCTGCTGGGGAAAAAATGCTTGTCTTGCCCCAAAAGGAGCTTTTTCTTTAAAAAGACCCTGCTGTTTGGTTTAAAAAGTCTTATCTCCATGGTTTGCTTCAAACATCGGTCTGCAATGGCTCATTTTCTAGCTAACAATTGAAGGCTGGGTGAGATTTCTAAAAATGAGAACACGTGAGAAAAACTACAGGCCAGTCAAAACCATTTGTCACTACTGAAGGCCCAAAAGGCATTTGCAGTCTGAGAATCTGCACTAACCTCAATGTTACTTGGATATGGTCTGTTCAGTATAGTGCGTAACCAAGTACTAACATATTGCTGATCCCACCTTAAGGACTGGTTGATAGATCTAAGTTTCCTGAAACTCTATTCATAGCCTAATGATGCCCCTTCTCCATGAACATGATGGGCCTCTCTGATAGTCAATAAATAAGAAATAAAGGGCAAAGACAACTGACGGCCATTTTTAATAAACACAGCCATAAAAATGGCTGCCCGTAAGTCCCAGTTTTTCTGTGTCTGTTTGCTGTAGGTGTTTTACCTAAAGCTGACAATGAAGCCATCAAATGTTTTGAAACTATTTTTTTTTTTGGCTTTTGGCTTTTGGCTTTGTATCTTGTCTACAACTGCCAAATCAAAGTATCTGTGTAGTTCCCCCTAATGAATTTGTCTTTAATGGTTTTGGGAATGTAGGCAGTTATATGTGCCTCTGGGAAATTGGAATTATCCAGTGAAGTTATACAGGTATTGACTGCAACTAAGATTGGGGATAACCTGTTTAGAATGCAGAGCTAAACTTGTGAAATGCCCTCCACACTGCTTATGTTTTTATCCTCAAACCTGCTTGCAGCTTTGTCTGAATTAGCTGGGAGAGCAGAGTTGCCTGCGGGGAATTAGAATCCCCCTTCTCTCTTTTTTAGCTTGCAAACTGAATTCTTTTTCCTCAAATTAATCTAATAACGTACCCTTGCTGGCATCTGGAACAGACTCAGGAAATTCTTTGAGGCAATCTTCCTGAGTCTGACTTACTATAATGTCCCTTACACTATCTTCATTAAGAAGACATTCATTACTTGGCTCTTCCAAAATGTTGTAGTCATAGCTGTTTCAGATTGTCCGTTCAATTTCAGTGTGGTTTCAGCAGACGTCTGGGACCTGTGTCTATTCTTTGTGGATGTTTTTGGGTTGATTAAGGGTTTTCCAATTTGGCTGCAGCATGACTTCTCTTGGACCCTGTTGTGGCTTGGCCTACCTCAACTTTTACTTCATGAAATAGCTTATCAGCTTCAGAAGTTATCCTGGCCCAAAGAGATTTCAGGAATCGTATGGTTAAGGCACCCGTGGAAGAAAAACTCAGATGTTACTATAATGCTCAAACATACAAATATTCTAAACAATGGTGTATCTAAACTAGTTGTTGGGTTGCCTAGGATTAGAAGAATAATGTACAATCTATCTATTTATCTATCTATCTATCTATCTATCTATCTATCTATCTATCTAGCTATATATATAAAGACTGCCTTTTAATATTGCAAGCTAACTGGTAGTGCCTATGATTCCCAGGAAAAGCACAATTGATACAGACCCCAATGCCTTTCAATTGTCAACATGCTGAACAAAATTAACCATACCCACCCTTTTGCTGATATTGCAATGATCTCTTGTAGTGCTACTGAAAAGACTGTTGTCACATAATTAGTGTAAAGCATGATAATATATAGTTAACTGATGCTAAGGAATAACAGACTTGAAACTCAATAAGAATAGGTAGCAGCTGTTCTAGCCTCCATGACAACCCTTTTTGCATATTAGGCTGATTCAGTTTATATTGGAAATATCAGGAAAACTGCATCAAGACAACTCACGCACCTCTCCTACCTTACTTAATAATTGAAATTATATTGTTTCAAACAAAACAGCAACTGGTCATCAGGGGACACCAAAACACCAAATAACTTTGTAAACAACTGTCCATCTCAAGAAAATCTCACAGAACCAAGCCAATAAACAGAAATCAGCTCACATAAACAATAACTGGTACTGCCATTTAATAAGCCATCTGACTTATTCAATTTCTCCTCACAAACAACATAAAAAACTCTTTTTTGTGTAAAAATTATTCAAAGATATTTATTCAATTACAAGTTTAAAAGTGCCTGTGCTGATAATAGCAGATGGTGCCTGTCTAACATCCTTACCTAAACTCCTTCCCAAGCATGGGATTTCCTCATGTCACTGCATCCATGTAATGGAAGAGGGGTGTACAAGCAAGGACATAAACAAAGAAAAAAAAAACTTTGGGCTGTATTTGAATCCCTAGCATAATATAACATTGGCCCAGCATTACAATAATGATGTGCCAATGTAAGTTAGAGATTAAAAGCTTGTCTTTACTACATTTTTTAATTAAATAAGCTGTGATTCCTACTTACTCATTCACCGCTGATTGGCTCATCTGACAACTGTGCACTTCACAATGACCAGAAATAAAGAATCCAAGATGAGATCTGAAAGGTGAAATGCAGACAAAACCATGGAGAAACACACTGAGAGTCATGCAGGACCATGTTCAGCCAATCACCTTAGCAGAACAGCTGAATGAAATCCAGAGGAGAAAATAATACAAAGCCACTCCCCTGGCTAATGTTGATCCTACTGCAGATGACAACTGCTTTTGCTCAAGCAAATGCTTGTCATTGTATAATAATTGTCTGGAAAAAAAAACATTCAAATAAAACTGCAAAAGTCCATACTCCAGGCCAGTAATCAAGGAGGGTCAATCCTCGCCACTGACACCACTGAGGAACATCCACTAGGAACACAAATGGCTACACGCAGTATTTTCAGATGCAGCTATTAGCACCAAACACAGATTCCCTTAAGAGCACACAGGGAGCACACTCCATACCTTGGGCTTGATTCTCTCTCTCTCTCTCTCTCTCCAGGCCCTAAACAAAACTCCACACTGACCACATTGGAACTCTGTGTCTCTGTTCCAAGTAACTGACACATAGACTTGGATATATGATTTTCACACACACACATACACAGAAACACACACACACACACACACACACTAACACACACAAACACACAAACACACACACACACACACACACACACACACACACACACACACACACACACACACACACACACACACACTCACACACACACACACACACACACACACACACACACACACACACACACACACACACACACACACACATACACACCTGGGAAAGGCTAGCACAGATTTGCCATCTGTGCCCCTTCTGCCCAAACAATAAGATAATTACACTGCCACTAGTCACCTGTTCTAAGGTTCTTTCAAGGCTACCCGATTATACTGAGTAAAATGAATACCAATACAAAAGGTAGAGTCTGACCAATGCAACAAGGCTTTCAGGAGTGGCCGCAATGCCACTAAAATAAGCATAAGTACTCTTAAGTTGTTAAAAGTATCCTCTAAAAGGCCAGCCACAATGAAAGGTATAAAATATTTAATAATAAATAATAAAATATGACAATACTGAAAATCTAGTTAAAATAAACACCAGAGTTTCATTCACAGGAGATATCAATGTAACACAGTCGGATAGATTCACAGAGATGGAAAAAAAAACAATAGTTAAGTAATATCACTAAATTTTCCTGACTGACTAAAGAATTACTGTTCCCTAGCTAAGTTACTTAATACAGCAAGGGAAGATGATGAGTATTGATTTGCTTATTACACCAAGGCAATATGATGTTTGAGGTTGTGTGAGATATCTGTGGGAGATTTTTCCTGTCAGGTTCCAAAAAATGAAGAGCTGCTGAAAGAGTTCTGCCTTATCTCTCACTAATATCTAAAGATGCTGGTTACAGAATGACATCACATCTCGTCACTTGATTCTGGTACAATACAGACCCAGAGCTTTGCTAAGATCTGTTTTAGTATCTAAAAGCTATAAAACAATTTCAAATACCTCCACCCTCCCATGGTAGCAATTAGTTTACCCCTAAGAACAATACAGTAAGATTCCCAGTCCTGCTTTTCCCAGACATTTTTGTTTCTGGCTGCAAAGAGACCTCTAAGAAAAAATCTTTATGATCTAAACCAACCCATTTAATTTTCAACCTAGTTTACAAAATTAGCTGGACTGATATTAACTTCTTCCCTTCCAGAATTTTCCATTAAAACATATGTATTTACTCAGTTATAATAATACTGACATACATGTATATCTCTTTTCTGTGTCCATGCATTTTTAACACAAGCAACTTTACAAATACATTTTAACACATGCATCTGTATGAACCAGTGTGGTAGTCAAATGACATAAAATTCTTTACAAAACTCCAGCTAGCACTGCTGGTATATGTTACACATGCACTGCCCTCCTCTCCCTGGCACAGATGGTACTATCCCATATCACAAAAACAAAAGCCTTAACTCATTTGAATTTTTAATAATAAAAATTTCACTAATTCTAATGGATTTCTGTGGCTGATTTTTTTTTTTTCCAACAAAGTTTTCTTTGAGAAACCTCAAAGTTGCCCACTAAAAAGAGGCCCTAAATTATTTGGACACACTTGGAGCTCTCTCCCTGAACTCAGTCTCTTAAATACTTCTCGATACATGCATACAAATGTTTCAAGCATGGGCATTAAAGCCCTTCTAGAGTGCCAATATGCCAAAACACTTGTTCCCATAATAAATGTCCAGGCTGTTCTTAAAAA
Organism: Protopterus annectens; assembly: GCF_019279795.1. Classification (NCBI taxonomy): domain Eukaryota; kingdom Metazoa; phylum Chordata; order Ceratodontiformes; family Protopteridae; genus Protopterus; species Protopterus annectens. The sequence goes on along the minus strand of NC_056731.1, from coordinate 1,308,760,584 downwards.
TATCTAAATTAGTTCTTGCTTTAATGTAATTTGGTAGTCTGTTCCAAGCATCAGCTACTCTGTCAGAGAACCAATTAGTACAATTTTCATTCCTATAGAATCTTCTACATAGTGATCTGTGCCTTGTGTTTCAAGCTATGAAAAGCCTAGCACTTCTTGGATTCCTATTACTTTGCACAGCACGAACTTCTGCAAATGCCTGGCTAAAGGGCTTCATCCTTCATGAACAGATGAATAAGACATGTTGTGCAAGATGCTTTAACATCCCAAAATATCCCCTGCCTATGGAACAAATTTCCACTAGATGTCAACAGAATGATATCTTGCTCACCTTCAGAGTAAACCTAAATGGGTCTATATCAGAACATTGAAGTGTCAGAACTTCGAATGTCCTAATATCTAACCCAATTCAGCGAACAACATCAAACATTTAGAACAGCAAATTTTTTCCTAGGGAAAAAAATTGCTGTTCGAAAACACATACACACAACACAAGCAGACCAAACAAACAGCAATCCACACAAATACACCTAAAATCTTACATCTAACCCTGCACTAAACTGTACATGCACCACTAACTATCCACTTACCTTAACCCAAAACCTAACCCTAAGGTCCGTCACTATCACACACTCACCTTACCCGCGCCCTAACTCTAACTCACCTACCCCGCCCTAAACCTCACGTCCACACAATCGCACACTTTCCTGACCCACGCCCTAACCTTAACTTACCTAACCCGCCCTAACCATCATGTCCACACAATCACACACTTACCTGAACTCGATCCGTAACATTCCACCACAGCGCTGAAAATAGTGAAGTGACAGAAACGGACAACCAAATTCTTTTCCTGGGAAAAAATGTGGTTTTCTGCAGCTTCGCTATTTTCAATGTTCGCTGAAATGAGTTTGATATTAGAACATTCGATGTTCTGAAACTTCGATGTTCTAATATAGACCCACCTAAATAACTGAATGCACAACCTCAAGTTTCCCATTGCCAATCTTGTGATGTCCTCTTCAAAATTGAAAGGATGTTTTTGGTAGACTAATTGCCTATATTAACCCATGAACTGATGAGTCTATGAAAATGTAGTAAGTCTGTAACATTACATGGAACTCAAAGATAGCAGTAAACTTCTTATGGGAGATATGCTTTTATTTTTCAGGGCTACGCAGAACTTATAAATGTGTAATGTTATTCATATAGTGAGTGAATAAGTATCTTTGTGCACTTACATAAACTTATATGAGGTGTGTGTGTGTGTGTGTGTGTGTGATATATATATATTTATATCTATATATATATATATATATATATATATATATATATATATATATATACAGAGAGAGAGAGAGAGAGGGGCTATACTGATATGTTTACAATTACTTTTAAATTCAATACATCTCAAATCATTTAATCTGAAGCTGAAAACATAAAAATACATTAATAAAAACAGTATTTTTGCAGGGGATAAGTCCCACCTGCACCCCCACATCCTCTGCTAATTATATATACTAACTCCCAGATCGCACAGTAGTAGAAAAAACAAAAAACTACTGTTATCCATGCTGTGAGATCTCACAAAGAAAACCACCATTTCAAAATACTTATAGCACTTTGAGTCTAATCCAACATTCACTTACACTAATATCAGAAAACTAAATGTGCATGGTCAGAAAATGAAAAATACATTTCTCTATGAAATAAGCATTGATGTAATACTTAAATCCAAAATGACAGCAAATTTACTTAGACAAAATGAATCAACTCTCAATTTACATATATATATATATATATATATATATATATATATATATATACATACACACACACACAAATATATATGTATATCTACATATGGGTATGCTTCAAATTATCTAAATGGTATAATATTGGCAGTCAAATGATCAACAGTCAAAATTTCTAAACTGAAAAATATATAAATTCAAACATAAAAAAATACCGGATAAGGGTTGAATTATAATTAACACCGGAAGCGAGGGATGCAGGGAGGTTCACCCCCCTGCATTGAAAGATGTGAGAAAATCTAACCATATAGAAAATTTTTGAAAAATCTAAGAATATTGAACCACATTTTGTCAATGTTTTTGTAGGGGAGCAAGTATACCCAAACATATATATATACATATATATATATATATATATATATATATATATATATATATATATATATATGTGTGTGTGTATGGATAGATAGATAGATAGATAGATAGATAGATAGATAGATAGATAGATAGATAGATAGATAGATAGATAAATAAATGCAGTAGATTTATCTGCTGCATACATTTATCAAGTGCCACAATTTTGGTAAATTTCTTCAGTGGTTACATTGGGCAAATTGTATTACAGTCAAATTGCAACAGCTCAACTGTAGTATAATTTTAGGAGTTATACTCTTTCTCTATGGTATAGGAGTAATAGATGCATTCAAGGTGGAGGTGAGGTTACATCATGGATCAGTTCTAAGCCCTTTCTTATCTGCAATGGTGATGGACAGGTTGACAGACAAGATCAGACAGGAGTCCCCGTGGGCTATGATGTTTGAGGATGGCATTGAGATCTGTAGTGAAAGTAGGGAACAGTTAAAGAGACCCTAGAGAGATGGAGATATGCTCTAGAGAGGAGAGGAATGAAGGTCAGCAGGACTATAACAGAATATATGTGTGTGAATGAGAAGGAGGATAGAGGACTGATGAGGATGCAAGGAGTAGAGTTGGTGAAGGTGGATGAGTTAAAATACTTAGGATCAACAGTTCAGAGTTATGGTGAGTGTGGAAGAGAGGTGAAGATGAGAGTACAGGTACGATGGAGTGAGTGGAGAAGAGTTTCAAGAGTGATTTGTGACAGATGGGTACCATTAAGAGTTAAAGAGAAGGTCTAGAAGAGGGTAGTGAGATCAGCTATGCTGTATGGGTTGGAGACTGTGGCAGTGATGAAAAGACAGGAGTCAGAGAAGGAGGTGACAGAGTTAAAGATGTTAAGATTTGCATTGGGTGTAATGAAGATGGACAGGATTAGGAATCAGTATATTAAATGGATCAGTTTAGGTTGGACTGTTTGAAGACAAAGCCAGAGAGGCAAGATTCCATTGGTTTGGACATGTGCTGAAGAGGAATGCTGGGTATACTGGGAGAAGGATGCTAAGGATGGAGCTGCCAGGTAAGAGAAAAAGAGGAAGGACTAAGATAAGGTTTATGGATGTGGGGAGAGAGGACATGCAGGTGGTTGTTGTGACAGAGCAAGATGCAGAGGACAGGAAGAAATGGGAACAGAAGATCCACTGTGGTGACACTTAATGGGAACAGCCAAAAGAAGTAGAAGAAGATTCATTCTCTGTGGTTATGTGATATTTTATATTTAATTCCTGGGGGTGTGGGCAGAGTCTCACATCAGGGTGGATACTGGTTCCCCATGAAAAAGCAATGATTTTTTTTTAAGTTTATGCAAATGTAAGCTATAAATTTACATTTGCTATGACTTTATTTAGTTGTTTTTTAGACTAATTTTTTGTTGATGAAAGCACATCAGAGATACAAGGAAATGCAATCATACTATATTTATAAATAGTATTGGTTGATTTTACGGAAAATCAACCTTTGTATTGTCAATATTGTAGATGGTCAATGACTGTGTGGAACAGAAATTCCCCATTGTTGGAGAATATGTCCTTTCCTCAGAGATTGTGTGATCTCAGATATATTATGTTTAATTTGCAAGAAATATTGGGGGTGCAGGATTGCTTGCCTCCCTGTAAAAACATAATTTAAGTTTGCCTGTTCTGATGATTAACCTCAGAGCATGAGCAGTAGCATAAAATAATAAAACACAATTCCTGCTCGCAGTCAAACCAGGCTGTAAGTCAACATAAAGTAAACTATTTCACGTCTCTTTAGACCTTCCAAACTCAAAGTGCCAAACCACGGCTCTTCAGACCTTTAAATCTTTTTAGGTTATAAGGCCACATCCAATGAAATAAATATATCCAAACTCAATTCTGAGCACAAATAAAAGCTTTCTTTATTGATATCCACAGTTGGTAAGTGCTTTTGCTATACAGCTTTATCAAACCCATAGTGACCAATGTTAAAGAAGTGTTTATATAGTATTATTCTAAGTAGGATGAATAAAACAATAAATCACTTAAACAATAATTAAGTTTTCTCATAGAGATATATATGCACTCTAAAGCAAAAGACTGTAAGTTAAAAGCATATGTCCAATATCAAATTAGACTTTCTTACATTCAAATTAATTAAAATTAATTTATAATATTAAAATACATTCATAAAATCTGAATAAACTTAAAATGTTAATATAGAAGTGTAAAAACAACATAAGCATTAACAAAGATTCCCTATTGTTTGTTTAGACAACTATTTCATCTCAACCTATATTTTTTATTTTTAAGTACAGGTTTCAGAGGAATCCTGTCATTTAGCCCTGGGGGTATATGAGCTTGTAATCTGATAATCCATTTAGTTTCTGCCTGCTCAGTGTAATTCTCAACGTCACCTCCTCTAGTCTTAGGTGTATTAACATGTAAGACAGAAAACATAAAAGCGTGTCTGATGTCATTCTGTAATATATGTTTGGATAAGGCATTAACCTCAGACAATACGGATCTGATAGAAATGTTCCCGTATCCTTTTTTTCAATTTTCTATCAGTCTTACCTACGTAGAAAGAAGTACAGAATGTACAAATAGCAATGTAAACCACATGTCTTGTGTCACAGTTGGCATTAACTTTAAAGGAGAACACTTGTTCAGTTATTGGGTGCACAAACATATTAATGTTGGTGATATGACAACAAAAATTACATTTACAACATGGTTTAGTACCATCAAAAGTTAGTGTCTCTGTGTCTTGTTTCATGTTTGTGAAACATAATAATCTATGTACATTTTTCTTATTCTTAAATATATAATGTGGTTGTTCTCCTACATATTTCTTAATTTCTGGATCTAATGTAAGAATGTCCCAATGTTTGCTAATAATATCTTTGATGGATTGAACATCCTGAGTATAAAACAGAGTAAATCTCTGTTGATGTTCTGTGGTTAAAATTGGTGCATCATCAACACTAGTTTTATAAATGTGCCTCCCCGCATCAGAGAAAATAGGACATGCTCTGTCCTGTCTAATATTTCTGACGTGTAAAAGCTCTTTCTATTTCTATTGATTTATAATTCTGAGCTTGCAGTCTAACACCCAGGTCACTTAATTCTTTATCAAACTCTTTTTGGAATGGGTTTAATCTGGACACCCTAATACCTTGCCCTTTGGCAATGTTTGAAAAAATGTGGCCAGGGTGCATACTATCCCTATGTAACAGTGTATTTTTATAACAAAGTTTCCTATGTACTCCAGTATTGAATTCTCCATTTGGCATCCGCCAAATGGAGACATCCAGAAAAGAAATGTTCTGGATAGAATAAGTCACAGTAAATTTCAAATATGAGGTCAAAGTATTCACTTGTTTTTCAAAATTTTTTAAATCTTCTAAACTACCATTCCAAAGACAAAACAAGTCATCTATAAATCGCCTTTAGAAAGGTATATATTTCTTGAAGAAATCCAAACAAAAACATTTTTTCTCCTCCCACAAGGCCATGACCATGTTGGCGTAGCTATTGGCACACGAGGTGCCCATAGCTACGCCATGTTTTTGTAAGAAAAAACTTTGATCAAATAAAAACACATTACTTTCCAGGACAATTTTCTATCAAAGAATAAAGGAATTCTATTCTATTCAGTGACATGTCAGAATATGCAACCAAATAAGCATGAATACTTTCCAACCCTGAAACATTAGGGATATTGTTAAATAATGAATTGACATCCATAGTAACCATAATTAGGGTTTGGTGATCTGACAAACCTTTAATTGCTTCATAAAAGTCCAATAAAAACTGCTTAGAATCTTTAATTGTAAACCTATTTATATCTACGTAAGGTCTCAAGACTCTTTCTATATAGATAGATACATTTTCAGTTACCCACCCTCGACCAGAAGCAATGGGTCTCATAGGGGGGTTTGTTGAATTTTTATGAATTTTGGGTAGTCCTTGGATGACAGGAATTGTAGGACTTTCTATTATAAAATAATCAAACAATTGAGAGTCCAAAATGCCCATCCTGTACAAGTCATCAAGATTACTATGCACCCTTGTTATAATATTCTGTACCTCTATAATTGATATAGGGCTATAATACCGTTCATCATTTAGCATTTGAATCATAGTGATATCATAAGAAGCTTTGTCTAAAATTACTATGGGACCTCCCTTGTCTGCAGGTCTGATGGAAATATTGCCATCATTCATTAAATCATGTAACGCTCTGGTTTGTCTTACACTCAGGTTATTGTAGTCACAGGAACATTCATACTAATTTCTAAAGAATATATATCTTTCTCAACAATTCTACTAAATGTATCAAGTAAGGGATGTAAATTGGGCACTGATAGACTAGGTTTCTTAAATTGTCTGCTTAATTTAACTGAGTTAACATCAGAATCCATTAATTTTAACTGTAAATTTCTCACAAAAAGTTTAACATCCAAAATGGTGTCCGTTAAACTGCTCCGTTTGGAGGGAATAAAAGATAAGCCCTTATTCAATACTTCAAATTCATATTGACTGAGGGATCTGTGTGAGAGGTTACACACTATGTTAACCTCTCCCACATTTTCTTTAGTGTTGGCTCTTTCACTCCGTTGGCTATAAACTTCTTCTTCTGCCTCCCCCTGCTCAAGGAGCGATTTCTCCCCCTCTGAAAAGTTTCCGCTATAGGGAAAGGGCTAAATGTGTCTTGTTCCCTATTAATGCTATTCTATGTGCTAGATACTTTACTACGTACTACAGGTCCTGTGTTATTGGAGGCATCATTATTCTGTTGGTTAACAAGTGGTATATTCAAAGCGTTAATCTGTTCACGTTCTCTAACTACAGGTGCTGTATTAATGCATTTAGTACTGTTACTATTGTCATTGTTGGTGTTCAAATTAACAATCTGACCAGCACAAACAGTATAATTATTAACAGGAGGTTCATTTAAAACATTATCAGTCACATCATTATTATTAGTGCTAAATGTTAACATTTTACTTGGTCTAGTACGAGTAACAAACTGACTGTTCGAATTATTCCTAGGCCAGGTGAAGACCTGGCCTTGTGCAAAATCATTAGTGTCTCTCATTAACGTATGCTTTTTTTGTTCAAGCAGTCTTTTCTCAAAAAGATTAACATTGTCTATTAGGCGGTCAAGCCTTGTATCAACAACACAATTATTGAAATCATTATATAAAGCAACCTGTCTTTTCTTAATAGATTCTTGCAATAAGAGTTCTGGCATAAAAAACTCATTCAAGAGTTTCATGTAGCTAATGTTCACTTCTATGTTGAGCTGTTGCCACCGGCTTAGCAATCCCGGGTACGTATTGCCAGTGGTCAGCATTTTTAATACCCTTAGTCCTCGTGGTATAATTCTTTTATGTATGCAGACCTCAAAGTGAAAACGCTGCATCTGCAGATGCTTTAGTTTTAATAAGTCAAACTCTAAAGAGTTTAATGCAGAGTCCAGCCTTCCATACTCCTCACCGCTTAGCGTTGCATTGTCGTTGGATGTATTTAGTTCACACTCAGCTAGCGGATTGACGTCAGCATTAAGGCAGTGCTGAAGCCATTCAGATGGCGGCCTTTTCAAAACCAAGTTTTCAAGGTTATAAGGTAATTCTAAGTTCGTATCCGGATTACTTGCAACTAATTCAGCCATGGTACCACTGTGGTGTCAAAAATCAATGTAACAAATAAAAACAATAAACAGGAACACCAATAGTGGAAAAGTGGCTACGAGCAGATGCAAAGCCAGTATATAAAATATAAAAACACAATTCCTGCTCGCAGTCAAACCAGGCTGTAAGTCAACATAAATTAAACTATTTCACGTCTCTTCAGACCTTCCAAACTCAAAGTTCCAAACCACGCCTCTTCAGACCTTTAAATCTTTTTAGAAGGATATAAGGCCACATCCAATGAAATAAATATATCCAAACTCAATTCTGAGCACGAATAAAAGCTTTCTTTATTGATATCCACAGTTGGTAAGCGCTCAATGAGTGTCCAATCCACCTACTGCATGTCTTTGGGATGTGAGAAAAACCGGAGCACCTGGAGGAAACCCACGCGACCACAGGGAGGACATGCAAACTCCGCACAGAAGGCACCCCAGCTGAGAATCGAACCACAGAACCTCTTACTGTAATTTCATTTCAGTGAAGTGAGTTTTCAGTCAATTGTATGGAATCCATATATATATATATATATATATATATATATATATATATATATATATATATACATACGTGTGTGCATGTGTGTGTGTGTGTGTGTGTGTGTAGAAAAAAAAAAAATATATATATAGCTTCACTAGACATTTCCCGAAATACTGAAATGTCAAATTTCAGTATTTCGAGACTGAATATTGGAAAACCCACATACCCGAAAACCCAAAACCGCGAATAGCGCAATCGCCACCATTCACACACACACACACACACACAAACCAGCACATAAGAACACACACATACACCTACCTAATTGCACTAAGACAAACATAACAACACACACAAACACAACATAACACATAAACACACCAATCCTACCTATAAGCAGGGGGGCAAGCCCCCCTGCACCCCCTATGTAGGGTGTTGTGCCCCCACACCCCCCTACTTATATATTCTAACTCCGAGGTCACACTAAACACACAAACACGCAGAAAACACCACTACACACACTCACACACACTAAAATCCCTACCCAATGCACACACTAAAATCCCTACCCAATACCCTTACACAAACACCACTTACCTGAAACCCCAGATAAATCCACAAACTGCACCACACAACACGAATGCGACACCACAATAGTGGATTTGACATTTCCTCATGCGATATTTCAGTACGTCGAGATTGTCTAGTGAATCCATATAGATATATATATATATATATATATATAAATATGTGTGTGTGTGTGTGTGTGTGTGTGTGTGTGTGTGTGTGTGTGTGTGTGTGTGTGTGTGTGTGTGTATATCATCTCTCTCAACCATACCAAATTCCTCGGTATTTACAGGTTTTGAGGGCAAAATAATGGGGTGTCATGAATTCCTGAGTGGCCCCTTTACTTTAATTTCTGATTTTTTTTCATTTTTTTTTTCTTCTTTTAATATGACTTTAAACTTATAGCTAATGTCACCATGCATCGTCAGCATATCATCAATGTGCAGGGGCAGACATAATGACATCAGTTGCAGCATCAGTGTCATGAGCTAGACAGGACTGCAGCCTATCGGACTCAGTACTGGTCAGACAACTGAACTGTTTTAAACTGTAATACCATACCAGCAGGGGGGCAGCAGCAGTGAATGGAGTGGAGCTACTTATTTAACTTGTCTCTTCAACTTCTTCTGCTGTAGCAGAGTCTGGCAGTCCAGTGAGTCCAGCCTGCACCCTCCACCATTTGTCGACAGTGTTCACACCGCAGGAATCGGATGAGAAGAAAATTCACCCTCTCTTGGCCTCCAGCTAAATAAAAACAATTTAAAAAAAAATGTTAAAAAGTGTGTAGCGTTCATGTATGTTTCAGCAGTGCATTAGCATATGTATGTATGCTGAATGGTATATCTTCTGAATCTCAGTTGCCATTGCCATCCAACACATTGAGATACAGTGACAGACAGCATAAAAAAACAGCCAGTATAACTTGTAAAAACTGCAGAGGCAAAGTGACGGACTGTGCCAGAATGATCCTTCAGTGCTAAACCTTCTAATCATCACATGTTAGGTAGCACAGCAGAATCACCTTGGCAGTAAGGTAAAGTTTGTTTTTATCTGCAAACTGCAATTGTGGCCATTTTGATCTTATATCAACACATAAAGGAATCTAATTTGTATAAAGGAATGGGCTAAGCAATTTAAAAAAAGGAAGAATCCCTATATTCTGTTTCTGTTAGATATGTGAACGGCATGTATATGACTGATAGTGACACAAGAGTCTCAAACTGAAAGATGGATTGGCAGATGTGTATTGTCAGACGAAGTGTTTTCAAGTTTTAAATGCATGGACGGAATGTATTATGTCCCCAAATCTATTGCTGGATTGCCCGGACAGATGGTGTATGCTCATGCTGTACCTGTCTCGGAATTTCTGAAGCTGTGTACTGCAGTCTGAAATTTTGCTACTTTTTCCTGTCTACATATTATGTAGTACAGTGGTCTTAACTGTGTAATTTTTGATGAAACAATTGCAGTTAATATTCTCTTTTCATACTGTTGAATTACTGACATTGAAATAAGTAATGCTTCATTCCTTTCAAACAAAAATGATAATTTCAGTCATGAATCTCACTCTGGCATATTTCTTTTTTTCATTTTCTGTGTGTGGGTGTGTGCTGCCTGGCAGTGATTCCAAGAGTTTGTACTTTTCTTTTTCTTTATCCCAAAAAAACTGCAGAGTTTATGTATCTTTCTCTAGATAGATAGATAGATAGATAGATAGATAGATAGATAGATAGAAATAGATATGTAGTTTTAAATATGTTTATGTTAATAAAAATAAACAGTTTTATTATATTCATAACGTTGTATTATTTAATGCAATATTAGTGTAGAAGCAGTTAATTTTATTTTTATAAAACAAAGTTGTATTTTAGTTTTACACAATTTCAAATGTTATTATAAATAAAACACTGTTGCTCTGGTTTTATTTTTTGTTTAATATTTAGTCTGATCTTCAATTTACAGGTTCATAGGTTCCCAGGTGTTTACTAGGCTAACGACCACAAGGGCCTTTTTAAGCCTAGCCATTCATCCCAAATCTCTAACAAGTTCTGATACCCTTGACAAGTGTAAGCATGGGCCTGGGAGATGAGCCATTTACAGGTTGCCTGTGTCCATTAGAGACATAGGTGCCAAACCATGGATGAATTTCCAGTTTGCCATCCCATTGTCCAAGTTGCACTTAAATTGGGTTAGGGAGGAACTCTTCTTTACATGGATGGGGAGTCTGTTCCATAGATGGGGTAGTCTCTGAGATACATATCTATCTCAACAGCTGGTCCTATTTATATCACAGGCAAGGATTAAGTCTTTAGAATGGGTAATTCGGCTACTGTTTGTTTTGTGGACATGCAGGAGATCCATCAGAGTGGAGTCTGACAATGCCCTGCATGCCAGGCATAGATCTCCCTTGAAAAGCCTATAGGAGACACAATACAGGGATAAGGACTTGCAGCGGTCTGCATAGGACATATTACTTATGCCTTGCATTCATTTAGTGAAGAACCTCTGTGTGTGTGTTTGAATGTTGGTATACCACAATTCTGTTGGACTGTGTGGTGTTTTATAATTATGTAAGCAAATTTTATGTTAATCAGCATACATATTTTTGGGCATTTGTACCTAATGTACCTAGTTTTTATAGGCCTTTGTCCATATCGTTGATGTTTCCAAGTTGAGAGGTATGATATATATATGGATTAGCTAACAAGGCTGTGTATGAGTGTGCATTCTTTTTGGGGATCAGAGATGAGTATCAGTTGGAAAAGGAAACTAATTTAATTTCCTTTTTAAACTGGCAATAAATAGCTGTGGTGGCAGTCTGTGCTGTATTCTGGGAATTGCTTTTGATATTCTCAATGTTGAGCAGTATATATATATATATATATATATATATATATATATATATATATATATATATATATATATATATATATATATATATATATATATATATATATATATATATATATATATATAAACACAAGTGAGCAGTAAATATGCCTGTTATAGTTGTATTCTCAATATGAGTGCATTATAAAGGGTAAAGCAGGTATGTCTACCTTGTAATGAGTCACCAGTGAGACATATCAGGCAATGTATTAACGCCAGAAAGATATAAGGCAAAGCAGCCATGGTGTGTGGTATTTATGCAATGTTTCGCGTCTTGGATATCAGTCTGTAAATGTTATCAGTGTAACTGTTGAATGAAAGACAATTGTAGTTTAATCAGAAAAACTGGACAATACATCTACCTCAGTGGATTCATAGTCCCTGCAGATATTGCAGATCGTGAATAAAGCATACTGTATGGGGCCCTCAAATTGGTAGAGAGTAAGCCCTATGTAAGCCAAGTAAAGGAGGCTTCCTCATGACTCTATAGTTTCTATAGTGGTAATGCAGCATTTTTCTTCCATAGATAGATGCTATTGTGTTGCACAAGTAATAGACTTGAACAGATCTATTCTAGGTATCAGTCTTGTATTGTATCCAGGTATATGCTCCCTGCATCACAGGAGCCTGTTACTATAATGCTTATGGAGGAGATGCAGAAACAACATCACAAAACACCCCAAACCAAAACAAAACCCCCGCCTGGGGGTTTTTCCCCCCCCCTATTTAATACAACTCCACACACAAACACACAAACCCCAAAAACACCATCAAAAAAAAAACCCTCCCAATAAAATTCCCACCCTCCCCTTAAACCAAACCCATTTACCTAAACCCCAAAACCCCACCACACACAATCACACCAAATCTTTTTGACATTTTTTATTCCACAAAAAAATTTTTATGAACCAAGATAAAAAATTTAAAATAAAGGGGGGTTTTGGGTTGTTTTTTTGTTTTGTGGGTTGTTGTGTTTGTTTTTTTGAAAAAGGGGCAAAATAATCGGGTGTCATGAATTCCTGAGTGGCCCCTTTACTTTAATTTCTGATTTTTTAATTTTTTTTTTTTTTATTATTTTTAATATGACTTTAAACTTATAGCTAATGTCACCATGCATCGCCAGCATGTCATCAATGTGCAGAGGCATGCGTAATGACATCAGTTGCAGCATCAGCGTCATGAGCTAGACAGGACTGCAGCCTATCGGACTCAGTACTGGTCAGACAACTGAACTGTTTTAAACTGTAATACCATACCAGCAGGGGGGCAGCAGCAGTGAATGGAGTGGAGCTACTTATTTAATTTGTCTCTTCAACTTCTTCTACTGTAGCAGAGTCTGGCAGTCCAATGAGTCCAGCCTGCACCCTCCACCACTTGTCGACAATGTTCACACTCCACAGGAATCGGATGAGAAGAAAACTCACCCTCTCTTGCTCATCCGGTGGCTCAATGGCCTCCAGGTAAATAAAAACAATTTAAAAAAATGTTAAAAAAGTGTGTAGTGTCCAGGTATGTCTAAGCAGTGCATTAGCATATGTATGTATGCTGAATGGTATATCTTCTGAATCTCAGTTACCATCGTCAGCCAACACATTGAGGTACAGTGACAGACAGAATCAAAGAACAGCCAGTATAACTTCTACAAACTGCAGAGGCAAAGTAACGGACTGTGCCAGAATGTTCCTGCAGTGCTAAATCTTCTAATCATCACATGTTAGGTAGCACAGCAGAATCACCTTGGCAGTAAGGTAAAGTTTGTTTTTATCTGCAAACTGCAATTGTGGCCATCTTGGTCTTATATCAAAACATAAAGGAATCTAATTTGTATAACGGAATGGGCTAAGCAAGTTAAAAAAGAGGAAGAATCTCTATATTCTGTTTCTGTTAGATATGTGAACGGCACGTATATGACTGATAGGGACACAAGAGTCTCAAACTGAAAGAGAGATCGGCAGATGTGTATTGTCAGATGAAGTGTTTTCAAGTTTTAAATGCATGGACGGAATGTATTATGTCCCCAAATCTATTGCTGGATTGCCCGGACAGATGGTGTATGCTCATGCTGTACCTGTCTCGGAATTTCTGAAGCTGTGTACTGCAGTCTGAAATTTTGCTACTTTTTCCTGTCTACATATTATGTAGTACATTGGTCTTAACTGTATAATTTTTGATGAAACAATTCCAGTTAATATTCTCTTTTCATACTGTTGAATTACTGACATTGAAATAAGTAATGCTTCATTGCTTTCAAACAAAAATTATCATTTCAGTCATGAATCTCACTCTGGCATATTTCTTTTTTTCATTTTCTGTGTGTGGGTGTGTGCTGCCTGGCAGTGATTCCAAGAGTTTGTACTTTTCTTTTTCTTTATCCCAAAAAACTGTAGAGTTTATGTATCTTTGTCTAGATAGATAGATAAATAGATAGGTAGAAATAGATATGTAGTTTTAAATATGTTTATGTTAATAAAAATAAACAGTTTTATTATGTTCATAACATGTATTATTTAATGCAATATCAGTGTAGAAGCAGTTAATTTTATTTTTATAAAACAAAGTTGTATTTTAGTTTTACACAATTTCAAATGTTATTATAAATAAAACACTGTTGCTCTGGTTTTATTTTGTGTTTAATATTTAGTCTGATCTTCAATTTATAGGTTCATAGGTTCCCAGGTGTTTACTAGGCTAACGACTACAAGGGCCTTTTTAAGTCTAGCCATGCATCCCAAATCTCTGACAAGTTCTGATACCCTTGACAAGTGTAAGCATGGGCCTGGGAGATGAGCCATTTACAGGTTACCTGTGTCCATTAGAGACATAGGTGCCAAACCAGGGATGAATTTCCAGTTTGCCATCCAATTTTCCAAGTTGCACTTAAATTGGGTTAGGGAGGAACTCTTCTTCACATGGATGGGGGAGCCTGTTCCATAGATGGGGTAGTCTCTGAGATACATATCTATCTCTCCAGCAGGTCCTATTTATATCACAGGCAAGGATTAAGTCTTTAGAACGGGTAATTCTGCTACTGTTTGTTTTGTGGATATGCAGGAGGTCCATCAGAGTGGGGTCAGACAATGCCATGTATGCCAGGCATAGATCTCTCTTGAAAAGCCTATAGGAGACACAATACAGGGATAGGGCCTTGCGGCGGTCTGCATAGGACATATTACTTACGCCTTGCATTCTTTTAGTGAGGAACCTCTGTGTGCGTTTGAATGTTGGTATCCCACAATTCTATTGGACTATGTGGGGTTTTATAATTATATAAGCAAATTTTATGTTAATCAGCATACAGATTTTTGGGCATTTGTACCTATTGTACCTACTTTTCATAGGCCTTTGTCCATATTGTTGATATTTCCAGGTTGAGAGGTATGATATATATATGGATTAGCTAACAAGGCTGTGTATGAGTGTGCATTCTTTTTGGGGATCAGAGATGAGTATCAGTTGGAAAAGGAAACTAATTTAATTTCCTTTTTAAACTGGCAATAAATAGCTGTGGTGGCAGTCTGTGCTGTATTCTGGGAATTGCTTTTGATATTCTCAATGTTGAGCAGTATATATATATATATATATATATATATATATATATATATGTATATATATATATATATATATATATATATATATATATATATATATATATATATATATATATATATATATATATTGATATCTAGTGAGAGAGAGAGATCATAGGTATTCAAACATACTGTTAGTAAACATATCTGTATTTATATATTTATATATATATATATATATATATATATATATATATATATATATAAATGTATCTACATCTATATGTATATATATATATTTATATTTATATATACAGATAGATATATACATGTAAATATAGATAGATAGATAGATAGATAGATAGATAGATAGATAGATAGATAGATAGATAGATATATCAATCTATAGCTATCTACCTCTATATATCTACCTCTATATATATGCATATATATATATATAGCTGTGGTGGCAGTTATATATATATATATATATATATATATATATATATGTATATATACAGAGAGAGAGAGAGACAGATAGATATAGATTGTGATGCTCGTGCT